>NC_026004.2:2895819-3032809 GCF_000442705.2 Elaeis guineensis
GTAATATGCTACAATAGAGGCATTGCTTTCCCATTTTTATTCCCTAAACTTCTTCAACTTTGACAGAAATTGAACTAATTTTAAACTTTCTAGCATGTGTATAATTTAGTTTTGTTGCAGACTAAAACATTGTTTTTTCTTGCAATGCAGGTTTTAAGATTAATAAATAATTTTTGGTTAGTTTTCTCTAAATATGACATTCATACATCTCAAAACTTTGTCATGTACATCAAATTAGTCCAAAGTTAGTTTTCACTTCGGAGATGGGTGAGGAGATAGAATTGATCATAGAGGTTTAAATCTCACCTATAGGTGAGTAATGATTAATTCTTTAGAGTTAATTCTTTGGTAGATAAATATCATGAAAAGATTGACTAGTTTTTCTATTAACTAACTTTCCATGTCTCATATATTTTTAAATGGATAAGTTATTTTTTTTATGGATAATATTTACTCTTAAAATTAAAAAAAAATCTTACTTACCTAGGAAGTAGATAGTCATTTTCTCATCATTCGATAAAATACATATTTTATTTTATTGCTAAAATACTATTAACTATAATATTATATTATATTATTATTATATTAGATAAACATTATATTATATTCTATCACACACACACACACATATATATATAAAGGATATTATAAGAAATATAAATAGAATTTAGCAACTTAGTCGAAAAAATAATAATTGAAAAGAACATAGGTGATAGATTTTGGAGCTATTTTTTAACACATAAAATGATATAAATAAAATATTTTTCTATCAAAATATTATTTAAGAAATATTTATTCAAAAAAATATAGATTTTTAGATAGATTAAACAAAAAAAAAAGCTTTCATCTTTCCTCAAAAGAAAAGAAAAAAAAGTTCCACCTCCCAGCGAACCTAAATATATCCTTTTTGATACAACCACCACAATCGGCAAAGTTGGCATCTTCTACTTTAGAAAGTTAAAAAAAAATATTATATTAAAGTGATAATGATACAACATGAAATTCCCATATCCTTTTTCACATGGCAAGAGATATCATCCCAACAAGTGCTTGATCACTCATATAATATAAATAATTTTATTTCGATGCTATCTTCATTATTGTTAGAAAAAAATAATTATTATCTCTCAAGAGTGTAACTAAAAAATAAAAAAAATTATACACATACTTTTACAAGTTTATCTCAATTTCACTTATGTCGTCTTAAGTTTAAAACATCTCAATTAGAATCTTCAAATTATCAAAATATATTAATGTGCCCCTTTCATCCATTTCCGTTAACAGAATGTTGTCGCATGACCCTCACATGATATCCTACTTTTTCGAAATAACAAAATTATCTTTGATTTTAATTTGGCTATCAAATTGACTGAATTATCTGACCTTCGAGATAGAGAGCTCTGACGTCGATTTCTCTCTCATACTTTCTAAGTATATGCTCTCCTACTCTCTCACTAATCTCTTCTTCCTCTTCTTTTCGTTCCCAAGATCTGATTTTTAGTTCATCTATCATGTTGATTCGATCCAAAAGGTAGTTTTTTTTTTTATTGTTTTCCGATCGATTTCTTCCTTCGAATTCTGTTGTTCTTGATGTCTCTAGGCTTCCACCGTTGCAGTTACGATTAAGTTCTTTTTATGGTAGCTGTGATTTGAGGACTTGTTTGGGTTTTATGGGGGTATCTTATAATTTTATAGCTGTTTACTCATTTAGGATAGCGAAGTAGGATCTGGGCTCCGTTGTTATGCTGCCTAATTTTCAGATTCTGAATGATGATTTAGGGATTTGGTTGATGCTATTTTCGGAGTGATTCATCATGTCTTTATTTTGAGCACCGAATTACGATTTGGGCTCTATATATTGATACAAGAGATGCTCTTGTCTTCTCTTTAGCTGCAATGGATTCCCAAAATTTGTGATTTTAGTTGAGATTGATGGTTAAAGTTAATGGATTTGGGCTTTTCTTCTTACCGGCTGTCAAGAACATGTCTATGCCGGCCGTGGAGTCAAGCCCATGGAATGCAAATGATTTTGGGATACCGTTTCCTACTTATTTCCACCCGACGAAGGATGCTGATGTCTTCATTTGGTAGGATCGAACGAGAAAGTTGGAGCGAAAGTTTCTTTTCTCCTTTGCAGGGGCACGACACCCTGATAACCCAAAATCTATCGGAGGACATATTATCAACCAGTGCAAAAAGTCTTAGGTTTGTAAATTGTTAGAATGCGATTTTGGGAAGAGCAAGTGCCACTCTTCTAGCAGCATAATGCAGATGTTCCAGAGCTCTTTATCCTGCTTGCAGCCTCAAGGGGATTCATATACAAGGAGATCAGCTTTTGACTCAATGCTGGCTGGTTGTATCCCTGTTTTCTTCCATCGGGGGTCAGCTTATACCCAATACACTTGGTATCTTCCAAGAAATTATAAGAAGTATTCAGTCTTCACCCCAGAAGATGATATTTGTAAGAGGAACATTAGCATTGAAGAAAGATTGAAGCAAATTCCTTTAGATGTTGTGAAGGATATGAGAGAGGAGGTCATAAATCTCATACCAAGGCTGATATACGCAGATCCTAGGTCAAAATTGGAGATACCAAGCCTGATATATGCTTTAAGTACTGGTACTAATACCATGGGTGTATAATAGCATAATTGATAATATTTTGTAAGTGTGCCTTCACTCTTGGAGGCAGAACCCTTTTTCCTTCTAATAGGAAACAATGGGAGACACAGGAGATATTGCATTGTTTGTTTATATGTGGATTATTTGATTCTTATCGCCCCTCATCTAGTGACCTCCATCTGTTTTGGTTCCCTGTGTTACATCATTCGGCCATTTGGGTCAAAGGTTGTTGGGATATACCGACTGATCCCTCTCACACCGACTCATCGTCAGGCCCGCTTGACCGACGTCCGACTCTACTAACCGCACCGACCGACGATTACCGACATCGTCTGACCGAATAAATGTCGGTCGGACAGACCCTCTTCATTTCCGACTGACCGAACTGTGGAGTCTGATGTTCGACTCCCGCAACGCGTCCGACTGACCGTCGTAGGATCTCTGGGTCTTCATCCGACATCCCACAACCGAATGCCGACGTATGGTCGGTCGGCTTCCTCAAACGTCGTACGACTACCGAGGGCCGCCGTCCTGACAAAGACATGCGACATACCCGCCCTGGGATATTGTCCTGCCAAGGATATAGACTAATCCCAGTGATGTGACAAGCCCACGATGACTTGATAGTCTGTGGCGACTCTGACAGCCTCCGACGATTTGACAACTCTCCCGATTGTCTGTGCCATTAATGACGGCGCCACACCGCACCCTACTATAAAACGGGGATGGCAACAGTGCTGTGAAGAGGTTCTTCTGAAGCCCTAGTTCTCTCTCTCTCGCTGAGCTCCTTGATTCTTTTCTACTATTGCCTAGTCTCTTCTCTGACTTGACCGTCGGAGGGTCTCCGCCGGAGTCACCTCCGGTCAGTGCAGACTTCTTTTGCAGGTGCTTGTTCCCGGCGACCAGGCGACAAGGGGATTGACCGCAACAAAGGTAATACAGATGACCTAGGCTTGTCTAAGAATTCTGAATTCATGCTGATGGACATATTGCTTTGGTTCTTTTGACAAGGATGAAGTACTAATTTGTGTGAAATATATGTAGATAAGGCTGCCTGGTAGGTGAATAGAAGGTATTTGGAAACAAACATCTTCCAATCTCTTGCATCTAGAAAGAAAAAGCTAGTACCTTATTTTTCCTCTTTTTAAGATGGCTCACCCTTAATTTTATGGCCCACCTGCAAATAAAAATAAGATATTCAAGAGACTGTCACACTAGTGCACGAGAGAGGAGACATTGTTCGATTAAAACAGAAAGTGGGGTGGAGATCGTCGTCGGAATCTGATCGGAGAACAATTATCAGAAGTAAGAGATGCAAAATGACGGATGTTGAAATAGGAAGGACCGGCATCGTAATAGATTTTGAAGGGAGGGATGGTTATTTTCGTATTTTCGAAGGGAAACATAATGGTATTATTACTTAAATAGACGGAAGGGGCACATTGATATATTTCGATAATTTGAAAGATCTAATTGAAACATTTTAAACTGGAATGAGTGTAAGTGAAATTGAGATAAATTTAAGAAGGTGTCTGTATAATTTTTTTAAAAAATATATATAATAAATTTATTTAATATAATATTAAAGATAAAATAAATATTTAAAGTAATTTATAAATTAAATATAAATTTAATTTATATTTTTTAATATAATAATAAAAAAATTATTAATAATTTTTTAAAATTATTTTTAATAATTTTTATTTAATATTATTTATTATTTATTAATTTTTTAAAATATTTTATTATTTTATTTAAAATATATAAAAATATAAATAGACAAAAGATAGAATAATTTTATATAATATCTAATGAAAAGCTGCTGTTTCTCTTCTTTTCTTTTTGGATGGCATCCACTCTTGCTTCTCATCTCATCCATCTTTCTCCTCTTTCTCCTATCCTCTCAACATCTTTGGTAACTAAATTATTCCAAGAAAACCAGGAAAAGTCAAAGGCAAATCCCAAGTTTCCATGGATCCACCACGCCCTCCAATCACCTTCCTAGATTTAAACCAAACGCCTCACCCGCTAATTTCCCCCAAAATCGAGCCAGGAGAGCAGCAAGAACCCTCTAATGGAGGAGGAAATGGACCTCGATTCCCCCTGCCAAGCTCCAACCCTCATCCTGACCCCTTCCTCCTCGCCGACCTCCTCCCCCGTCCCCGCCAGGTCACCCCCGGCCCCGATGGCGACGAGCTCGTCGCCGACTACCTCCGCCGGGCCGAGAGCTACCTCGCCTCCTACGTCGAGGGCCTCCACCGCCGCCTCTCCTCCCCCTTCGGCGCCGGAGCCGCCGAAGATGCTGGAGGTTCCAAGGCCATCGTCCCCGCCCCCGATGCCGCCGCCGGATCCTCCACGGCCATCGTTCCACCCTCCGATGCCACCGCCGGATCATCCTCGGCCATCGTCCCCGCCGCGGCCGACCTCGTCGCCCCCAAGAAGAAGAAGCCCCGGTCCGCCGAGATGGTCCGGGTCTCCTCGGTTCCCGCCGCCGACAAGATCTACCTCCGGGACGTCGTCCGCCGTGCCCGGATCACCTTCGAATCGCTGCGGCACCTCCTGCTCCGGGTCGAGGAGCGGACGGAGGCCGCCCCGTGGCTGCCGCCACCGCTGCCGCCGCTGGGGCGGCGAGCCCGGGCGGACCTCGCGGCGGCGGGGCTGATGAAACACCGGGATCTCTGGCTCAACCGCGACCGCCGGATCATCGGGTCCATCCCTGGGATCGAGATCGGTGACGTCTTCTTTTACCGGGTGGAGCTCTGCGTCGTCGGCCTCCATGGGCAGATGCAGGCCGGGATCGACTACGTACGGGCCAGTCAGACCGGCACCGGCGAGCCCATTGCCACGAGCATCATCGTCTCCGGCGGCTACGAGGACGACGACGACAGAGGGGACGTCCTCATCTACACCGGCCACGGCGGGAGGGAGAAAAGAGATGCCCGGCAATCGGTGGACCAGGAGCTCAAGGCTGGCAACCTGGCCCTCAAGTACAGCATGGACTACGGTATCGAGATCCGGGTTATCCGCGGGTCCAAGACCGATTGCAGCCCCTCCGGCAAGGTTTATGTCTATGATGGCCTCTATAAGGTCGTCGACTGCTGGAATGATGCCGGAAAGTCTGGCTTCGGTGTCTACAAGTACAAGCTTGTAAGAATTGAAGGCCAACAAATGATGGGCAGCTACGTGCTTAAGCTTGCAGAAGAATTGAAGGTCAATCCTTTGGGAGTGAAGCCGGTCGGATACTTGAGCCTTGACATCTCAAACGGGAAGGAGACTTTGCCTGTGTTCATTTTCAATGATATAGATGATGACAAGGAGCCACTGCTTTTCGAGTATCTGGCTCGTCCATTCTACCCGAGTTGTGTTTTTAATGAGAGAGGTTGGGTTGATGGAGGACCGGGGTGTCAGTGTGCATCCAATTGCTCGTTTGATTGCCACTGTGCAAGAAGAAATGGTGGTGAGTTTGCTTATGATGGAAATGGGCTTCTTTTGAAGGGGAAGCCATTGATATATGAGTGCGGCACCTTGTGCCAATGCCCAATGAGTTGTGCGAACCGAGTGAGCCAGAAGGGAGTAAGGAATCAGCTGGAGGTGTTCCGATCGAGGGAAACAGGGTGGGGAGTCAGGTCCTTGGATTTTATCCGGGCGGGAGCATTTGTTTGTGAGTTTAGTGGGGTTGTGCTGAAGAAGGAGCGGTCAGAGTTTTCTAAGATTGGTGGCGATAGTTTGATCCATCCCAGTAGGTTTCCAGGAAGATGGATGCAATGGGGAGACATTTCTGATGTCTTTCCTGATTATACACCTCCTAGTTTCCCTTCTTTCCCAGAGTTGAGCTTCTCAATAGATGTATCGAGAATGAGGAATGTTGCTTGTTACCTGAGCCATACGTGTAGCCCAAACGTGTTTGTGCAGTTTGTACTATATGATCACTATAATGAGTCGTACCCTCACCTTATGGTCTTTGCAATGGAGAACATCCCTCCTCTAACAGAGTTGAGCATTGATTATGGGGTGGGAGATGAATCTGTCCTTTCCGGGTTCCTTGAAAGTCCATGAATTTTGGAGGCAAAAATGCTGATCTTTGGACACTGACACGAGGAGCTGCTTTTCCCTGGTATTATTCTGAATCCTTCTGAAGTTCACAGATATATTACTCTCTGTAGTTTGGTGACTGCTCCCATAGCTTTCTTTATTATGCAAGGTAACTTAATCTTGAGGTTTTGGAGCTGTCCCGTATACAGCAGGCACACCGTTACTGCATTGTTGTTTGTTAACTAGCAAGCCACAGACATGTTCTTGCAGGAAAGATTTCTCTGTACAACTGTTGTTAGCCTGGCATGCTGAAATTAGCTTGTCAGTTCTTTGAAGATGTATATTATGGTGTTTTTTATGATCTGCATTCGATGTTTAGACTGTAAGAAGGAAGGTTACGATTTCAATGATCCAAGAAGCATACATGTACCATCCAGCTAGTTTTTCATCCACTACCTCGCAGAACTTTTCCTGTTAGGATACCATGAACAGGGGCAGCACATTAGAACTTGTGTATGCTTTAAAGAAATGATATAGTGTACCTGTTTTGTTGTTGAAGAAAGCAAATAGAAGTGGATAAAACTTTAATGTTTACTTTTTTTCGAGAATACATGTGAGCGCATTAGCTAGCGACTGGAATTTGTTGAAAGCCTCTATCATGTTATTAGAAATTGAACGTTAACAACACTAAGAAATATATGGTTGATGGTTTACATTTCCTCTTATGTGTGAATGTTTGCTATTGTTGTAAGGGAATTTCTTTACATTTACAATGACATGACATTTTCTCCTTACATTATTTACCAGTTTAGTGCTTGTCACCATAAATTTAGCGTTACCATGTTAATACTGGTGCAAATTGTAGGTTCTTTCTTCATTACGAGTTTTTAATTTCATCGCAAATGTGCACACATATCCTTACCTTTGGATATGTGAATTATGTGAAACTTCAAAGTGGATAACTGTTTGAAGAGTCCCTTTCAATTGGAAAAGTTTGCAGCATAAATAATGTGCTCTTAATATTTCAGGGCTTTAGCCTATATGTCCTAAATCTATTTTATGGTTTTTGTTAATGTGTCATAGACATCAAGCATGGCAGTCATCAAGTGTAGGCATGTCATCAGCCGATAGGCTTGTTAATATATATTGGTTCAAATACGAAGAGCAAGCAACATGGTGGTGGTTTCAGAATTGACCTTTACAAGCTTGTGATAGTGAGCGCTGAGGCTACATGTAGTCCTTTTTTGTTCTTCTTGCAAGAAATTTGTTAACTTAATGATATTAAGGATGTTTATGCAAAGTGGTATATTGGAAGCAAAAACCTGAATCACTTTAGGTTTGTTTGGCAATACATAGGTACCTTGTGCTTCTTTCTAGTATTGCACAACTTATCAAGTTTTATTAGTCAAAAACTATGTCGTCAAAAATTGATAACCCAAACATATTTGCCATTTCTAAATTAGTTTTGCATTCTTGTTAAAGCTTGTTTTGCTGAAAATAAAATGAAGCAATCAAGTAAAATCTATCTGCACGGATGCCAAATTTTGTACGCGGATTGGCACCTAGTGGTACTTATCTGCTTGGACATTAAATTTTGTATTTAAGACCGACGCTTGTTGGCAAGTGTAAAGGTAAAGCTACATTTCATAAATGTGGTTCATGATATTCATTTATTATTGTATCTGTTTACATTTGGTGAAAATCTCCTGTAAAATTGTTGAAAAAACTAGAAATTCAGGGCATTTGCATGCCCTTTCAAGACTTAGACCCTTGTATGTACCCTTTTAATGTAGATTCTCCAAGTAGGAGGGCTTGTTCGATCTTTTTCTCAAAATTACCTTTTTCTTTGTTTGATCATAACCTGATGTATAAGATAATTAATGAGTTAGTGAAGTTGCTTTTCTGAGTTTGTTCAGATGTTCAGTTTCTCTTGGGTAAACATCAGAGCCTTCAAACTACGACAGCAGAAGCTGATGGAAGGTCTTCCGAGGCTTGCAAAACCATTTAGAACAGAGAGAGAGAGAGAGAGAGAGAGAGAGAGAGAGAGAGATTATGGCATGGAGAGGCAATTCAGGCTGTCTCAAAGTGAACCATTTTGGTTGTTGTACAAGGATATAAAAGCGGTGTATTACTAAAGAACCTAAAACTTTGATTGTAGATACAGGTACTCTTTTGACAGTAAAGCTTGCAAAATAAAACCCAGCTTTGCATCTGATAATGTACAACTATATACGTGTGTAGGCGGTTCTTGACGTACTAGGCCTCGTGGGTGGGTCATAACTAAATTTCTAGTCATTTTCATACCAATTCATGGTAGCTGATCTCAGTCAGTATATTTGAACTACGATTTTATGTTGTTTTCGCTTGTAATCTCTATTAGAAATGAAATCCAAGTAACAACTTCCATCTACTTGGCAGGATCGAGGTAATTATGAGGGAATCTAGAGTACACTGCTAAAGACAGCAGACTTAATGGTAGTGTCCAAGATGATCGTATCCCTCACCAGGTGGTTCTGGTTTTGCTATGAAACTGAACAGCGCTGGTAACATGCAGGACATGGGCAAACGAACTTTTTTGAAACTTACGGAAGGTTTTCTGTACGGTCCTAATGTTATTACCGGCAATGAAAATTTGAGTTTCATGGCATGTAAGAAAGCTTTCAACTTGGTCACATCCTTTTCCTCCCATCGAACCATGAGAGAGTAAAACCTAAGAGAGCAGTTTGGATAGCTAGAAGTTTAAAGAGAGGAGAATCTGGCAGAACAAGGTGTAATTTCCCTTTAGTCGTCAAATCAATTTTTACTAAATTTAAGATACCCTAAAAAGAAAAAAAAATCTATTTTTCAAAGATTCTTGTGGGGCTCGATAGCTGAAGGTGGCGGCATGTACTTGCTAACTTGGGATGTTGTATACCAGCAGTTGACGGATGATGATTTAGGGATCCAATCACTGGTCGTTAGGCTCGAGATTTTTATTATCAGACATACTGTCCGATTTCTGCTTCATCCTAGTAGTTGGTGGAGCTCGATGACGAGGGTCAGATATGGTTCGTGGGATATCAAAGTGGAGATCTAGACTAGTTGAGGTGTTCCTTCATTTGTGAGCGGGCCCTTGAGGTCATTTCATAATCTAGGTGGTTAGCGGGGAACGGGCAGTCTGTATCTTACTGGATCCATGGGTGGTCGAGGTACCGTTCAACCACTGGTCGACTTTTATCAGTATGGAGGTGGGGGTCTCATGAGCAATCTACTTGTCCAGGATGGCTGGGTCTAGGATTCAGTGGCTATGATTCAGCTGTTCGGAGAGTCTTTGGCTAATCATGTGCAGTTATTAGTGACTTCGACCTATAGTACTCAGGATGTCAAAGTATGGAGGTCATCATATTTGCTGAGAGTAGTTACAGTGGATTTTTATTGCCAATTCTGAAGGGAGCCATCGAGACAGATGGACATTGGGTGGATCTGACGGATTGGAGTGCATCCATAGATGAGTCTCTTCTTTTGAAAGGTCACTTAGAGGTGGCTTCCAACCAAATACATCCTAAGGGCTAGAGATCTGGATATTCAGTCTGTCTGTCCGATTTGCTGTAGAGTAGAAGAAACCATTGAGCATGTTCTTTTCCTCTGTTCAAGAGCGGCACAGGTATGGCACTAGGCAAGGATGTTTAGCTTCTCCTCTCAGGAGGGGACCTCAGATCGAGAGTTCTTGGATCTGTTGAGACAGAACATCGCTACATGAGTGCAAAGGTTGGTTGGCATTCAATCAGCTTATATAGCTTACCAGATTTGGCTATCAAAGAATAGCTTGATATTTGAGACTAGAAAATATTTTACAAGATTTATTTTGAAAAGAGCCCTGATCTTAGCTATGGAGGTGATGGATATGACTTTGAGACCTTTAAAGACCTGGGACTCCCTATAGGCTCATGTAGCAGCCTGTGGGGTATTTATCATCTAGCAGTCCTTTCCTCTGAAGTTTCTCAAGGTCAATTTCGATGGCAGGATCAGAGGCAAGAGTAGTGGAGTTGGTTTTGTGATCCGTGATCATGCCTCTAGACTTATAGCGGTCGGGGCAGTCATCTTTGACCCATCCATTCCCACTGTAGAGCTGTATGGGCTGGGATCACTCTTGCATGTCGAACCCTTCATGCTGATCATTGGTTTATTGAAGGTGATTCGACCACTGTTGTGACTTGACTTTAGAAGTGTAGGCGAGGGAATGCGCATCATCTCCTTCGGGATATTACGGTGATGCTGTCGAACTGTGTGGATCTCACCATCAAGCACAAATATCGAGAGGTGAATACAACAATTGATTGGATAGCTACGTTAATCGTAGAGCACCCTAGATCGTGTTTCTGGATTGACTTGCGAGAGATCCCCAATCCTCTTCGGGATATTTTGATGTCTGATTATGATGGTTATATTTATATTAAAAGGATTTGATTGATCATCTCATCCGAAAAAAAAAAAAAAAAAAAGAGGAGAAAAGAAAAAAGGCCTATTTTTTGCATAATTCTTTTTCTTTTCCGGTGGGGATCAGCCACCCGCCTGCTCCAACCCAACCCATCTCACCTAAATTTGGTTAGGTATTAAAGTAAATAAGGAGCCTCCTAAGTTAAACTGGCAATGCTCGTGGAATCAGAATTTTTTATCATTGGGAAATAAAGGATGAAAATATTGAGAGCTGACACCACTAAGATTCAAGACCCCAACTAATCCTATAAAACCAGGAAGAGATGAGTTTTCCTACCAACAATCTAGCATTTCTCTCTCCAAACCCGTCAAGACAAAGCAGAGTTTTTGATTCCTAGCTCTCCTCTACTTAGCTTTAACTCTCTTTTTCCTTCAAATACGTCCACATAGTTAACATGGTGGAATGCCTGCCTTTTATCTTAACTAAAGGTCTGATAAAACTCCATATACCCTTTCTAAATGGGCAGCGGATGCTGAGGTGTGAAACAATTCCAATATTTGAATTGCAGAGGTAGCACAAATCTAATCTATACGCAAAAATTTTCTCACTAGTAATTTCAAACTATACCATATTTCATTTTCCATGTTTCATATAATTACCATAAGTCCATCATTATATATATCATAACTATATAATAACATTGATAGGCTGTTTTATGATCTGTAAACTATATAGGATCTAACATCAAATTTTTCATTTTCCTATGTTTCATATAGTGATCATATGATTACTACGTGTAAACATCAATATGAAACCTAATATAATTAATGGAAAGATTATCATTAAATTTTATTTTCCATGTTTCATACATTGATCCTACAACAAATCTGACTGATATATACAAATAAACTAAACCTTATTATAAACAATTAATGATACACAAAGTCACAAACAAAATTATTTCCTCCGTTCATAAATCATACACTGACAACAGTATGGTTCTATGGTAACTATATTGAAGAATGAAATTTAGGCCTAAAAATAAAGATTGAACAATTAGGTAGGGCCTATCACTAGATTTTATTCTCGAATTAATGATTTATTCTCACAAGAAAGTCTTATATAATAATCAATAAACTGTACAAAGACTTATCATCAAAATTTATTTCCCATGTTTTACAAAGTAACCAGAGAATGAGAAACATGAAATTTAGGTTTAAAATAACGAACTGCAAAGAAACCTAAAATGGTTTTGCAGCCACCATTGGACATACAAAATCTAAGCCTCACCGTGAACTATAAATGAAAAAAAAATAATAAATTTCAGCTTCCACGATAGTGACTGCTCAATAATTTCATAGTTAATGTACCAAAAGATGAATTTGAAATCTTAACTGCAAAAGGCCCATCATCAAATTTCATTGTACATTTATCGATAAGAGAAATTTTTTGTGCACCACAGATGATGCAGAACACACGCACTACCCACTACCCATAATGATTAGTTCGCTCCGTGCAATGATTAGTTTACTCACGAAGCTGGAGCGTAGTATGCAAATTTTTTTTTTTTTATTTCCAACCCCGCGCACGAGCCAATCACTGCAGACGGTGTATGCACTTCAGCACCACCTGCAATGCATAAAAAAATTTTCTATCAAAACCCTAGAATGATCCTAATAATCAAGATATTAAAATACAAAATTTAAACCTTATTATAATCACTAAGATTCACAAAGACGTATCAAATTTTATTTCTAATGTTTTATATAATCACCATAGTTAAAAGATGACTCTATGATTACTATATGCATTGCCATTATATAAAAATACAAAATGTGTCTTAAATCTTAATACAACTTACGAGATCACTATATAAAAACACCAAATTAGCGTTTCTTTACAAACAATCAACCATAAAACCATCTATCCATCAATTTTATTTTATAAGAATCATATAATACCACAAAATGATTTTATATCCATATATGTGAATATTTAAAATATATACTAACATATTTTAATAGATTTTGTATAGTTAAATTATGATTGATCACAACTTTGATTGTATGTTCGCCTTCTACGCAAGCATCTGCATGCGCATTTTACCGGTTCTAATAAAAGCATTAAATGCTCCAACTGGATATACAACAAATATTTTGGAGCTCGCTTACCATTTTTGGCAAGCTTAAAATCTGGTAAATCTTTCTCATGCTTGGCAAAAGGCCAATCAGGAAATTCATCTCAGATTGGCAAAGAGATACCTCACCTCGATTAATGAGTAGAACAGTCCCCGCCGACACTTCAATTGTAATTGGTAGGAGCAACTGCAACGCCCATCACTTTACTGATAGGAATTATTACATAATTTGCCGATTGATGAGTGGATACCCTCCACCGAATACAAAGAGGATGATGGGATAGAAAATGGGCTGCAATTTTGCTTACCAATTGCATAGGTAACACTATACATGGTATCACTATAGTCCCTTCTGGGGGAAGAGCACATTTTATATACAAAAGAAAGCTAATTTCTCCTATTTCTCTATTGCAAACTACAAAAATGTTTCTCTAATCAACCGTGCTAATATCCGTGAAGATAACCGGCTCAACACATCTGGCAGCACTTTTGCAGAGATGCCCGGCAGCACAGGAAGGAGCTCTTGGATGATATAAGCAATATTTACGTCCTGCCAATGGCCAGCATATTAGAAAAACTTCATTATTGCACAATCCAGTTGGCTTAACATGAAGGATTTGATAGCATCAAAACACTGAACTCAGCCCGTGAAAGAAGTGAATATTGGTTGCATCAAAACACTAACTAAGCAAGCCCGCGAAACGAGCGAATATTGGTTGTCGAATGCCGTGAATAAACAAGAAATCAGATGTGCTATTGATATCCAGTGAATACTGGCACAATCAGCAATGGGGTTGTAGGACTCGAACAACAATCTGATGGATTCTCTGTCAAACAAAACAATGTAATGGTTTCTACCATCCGGTGGTGGTATCCAAAATGAATGACAATATTCTATTGTAGGTTACCGAAGCACCACATAAACAAGCACCACAGAATTAAGAAGCATATATTAGAATAAGTTAGGCTTTTATAAGCCAAAGATTCATTATATACAATTAACATGACTCAACCTAAGTAAACAAGAGAGTACAAGCATATGCCTGTAATCCATATATGGTCAATATACGGACTCGCACAAGAACAGCAAAACACGTCACAGGATAGGCAAGTGCAAGTGTTTAGGATCGCAAATGCATGTAACATAGGCCTCCATATGTCTCAAACAATGAGAAAGCAAGTGATGAACATGCAGAAGAATGGGAACCAATTTAAGTTTAACAAATACAAATGCTTGATTTTACAAGTACGATAGTGAAGTTGGTTATGGCATACTTCCTCGCAACCAAGGATACGTTACAGGAAAGTCAACAAGTTTGATTATAAAAATCAAGGTGCTATGAGCATTTCATAATCACCACAAGGTCAAGCAGACCCTTAGAAATGGCAGATTGACAAAATCATATATGCTCAAATGTCTGGAAGTCCAATTTTCATGGCAGATAATGGACCACTCATGAACAGCATCATGAGCAATTAATCTCTAAGGTAATTTCCTCCCTCTGGAAGTCTAGTGTAAGTACATTTTCAGATAATAGTGACAATTACACCAAGCTTTTACAAAAGACAACATCAACCTCAAAATCTCATCAGTCCATACAAAAAATTTAAATATCCAAAGAAGCATGAAATTGTACAATGGATCTTCAAATATAGATAATAGGAGTTACCTGATCTAAAGTTGATTTCGATGTTCCAGAAGTTAGAAATTTAACTACTTTCTGGACATTGTTCAATACGGCCCTGTCTTCCTCCGTGATTGTAGGCAGCAACGCTGCAGGTCTGAGAGGAACCATGCTGAAAATCGGGGCTGAGTTTACAATTCCCAAAGCTGCGGTTATTTGTACCAACTGCTCTCTTGAAAGTGCATCAATTGCTTTGACAATCTGCGATGATTAATAGAAAACCACAATCAAATGTATGTGCCCTACACATCACCAAGATAATATGAAAATTTTTGAAGCCATAGAAAATTGTTGGCAGGTGCACAACGCACCACAGAAGCAACTTGCAAAAACTGAAATTTCTTAAATTTGAAGCTAGAAAAGCAGTCACAATAAATATACCATCAGAAAGCCCATGAATCTGGATATACTTTACAAGCAATAAATGCTCTGTAGCATATACTCAATGATTACATATGAAGCTCACACATAGACAAAGCATGACTAAATCAGCTTTATTTTTTTCTAAGTTCATTAACATGTTCCCAATGGTTTGCAGGAGTGAAAGTTACTGTTAAAAGAGCAAATCTATTAATAATATCACGTGATTGTCCATTCTCGATCAACTGCTTCCTTAAACTGCTATGACCATATTGGCATCAAGACAAGAAATGATTGGATTAGACTTGAAAACCATGAATACACAACAATTCTTTTAAAAAATTAACAATAAGCACAGTGATCATAATTGATACAGTTTTTACCTTCCGGACACAAATCAAAAGCATATCCAAAGAGGTTAGCAGAACATAGATCAGAATAAAATAAAGACATGTCACTCGAGGATTTGAGACTCACGAGCAATATGACAAAAGACTCATTTGGGTCAATTTTGGATGAACAGAGAATGATGGAATATGACTTAGTTCTAGCATATCCAAAATGGCTGCCGTACCGGTGTCGGACACGTTTTTGATACAGAAACACCGAGGACACAGTGCGATACGTACCTACCGCGTGTCCAGCTGTTTTCCCTCTCTTTTCTGATTTTTTTCAGCATCGGATACAGCTAGAACACGGCTGGGTACTGAAAAAGTGAAGGCAGCTCTATCTTTGATCCATTTAATGGTGGTGCTGGTGCTCTTGAAGTTGCTAATTTGTCTCTTGATGAACTGGATATGGAAGCTGTACCTTTTACTGATGATGGAAATGGAGATGAGATTGCAACTGTTAATGTTCAGGAGGATAGGATAGAATAAATGCTCTTGATGCTGACTGTTGAAACATTGGTGTTTTTATGTTAATCTTTTAAGATTTTTGCTTGTAATGACTATGCATTAATGATGCTTACTTTCCAAACATAGATGCTCTTGAGTTATGATTTGTATTTATTTATCAAATTTATCTTGAGTATTTATGCTTCTATATTAATATTATATTAATTTTATATTTTTTAATATACCATGTCCCAACTGTATCGTATCCTATATTTTTAAGAATTTATCGTATCCTCGTATCCATGTCGTACTGTACCCGTGTCTCATATCGTATCTGTGCTTCCTAGTACATTATACGATATGCGTACCCATTAAAAATAATAAAATATCAAAGTAATTTACCTCATCCAGAATAAATTCTCGAAAGAAGTTCCCTTTTTCAGATAGCAGAAATGCGAGGGCTGCCCTTGTTCTGATTGGCTGCTCTGCCTGGGGTACCATTGCTGGAAATACTGGAACTAAATAACCCGGTTGACTTTGCAAAACTCCTAGATCAGCCATATTTCCATTCAGATTCTCACCACCCCCACTTTTTGCTGCACTAATGAAATTCTCAAAGGCTTGCATAACATCCATGAATCTTTCTGCATCAAAAACTCCAGATTTTCCATATATAGTATAACGCAATGCATTCCTTAATCGAGGGGATTCATCAGTTAAAAGTCTCTGTAGTTGAGAAAGAAAATATTAGCAAAATCAGAACATGGAGGTATCAGAACTAAAATAAAATGTAAATGGAATGAAGTGAATTATGATGGACCCATACCAATACCTTTTATTCACGGCGTGGTTATATATCATACACAAATTTAACGGTAAATGTTGACCAGGTTATCACATTTGACTAAAATGTATGATCATTTACATCTTCACATTGTTTATTCTAATATGAGTTATTATCCTCCATAAAGAAATGGAATACTGTACAGGTCCACAGTTGCTGATGCTACAACCAGAAATAATAATGAGGTATTGCATCTAATATGTGATATTGCCTACGCTATATCCAGGAATATCATAATGCACACAAGCTCACTAGTTTTACAAACAAAGGTGCAGCTCAGCTTCATCATATAGATGGGACAACAATCTCTTCATACAAGTATCTTAGCTTGGTAATATATCACCAACAACAAGGAGTAATGCAAACATGTTCACTATAAGATCAAGATATAACAAATGATGTATGACATTAAGAAAAACTACAAGAATATCAGCTGAAAAAGCATACCTGTGCAATATACGGATAGGCTTCATCTACAATGGCAAAATCAGGATTTCCCACTAATGCTATGCCTTCTAATACTCCAATAGCTCTGATGATCAAAGCAAAATAAGGGGGTATTCTGAATGGATAATCAAATGTTATTTGAGCCAAATCAGATGCCAGTTCCTGAAAATTAATATTTTTTGCACCCCCTCCTTCGAGTGCTTGATCAAAAACTTTAGCTAGAACAGGCAATATTGGATCCAAATTAACTCCATCAGGAATGAAATCAAGTTTGACGAAGTCCTTGACAATAGCACCATAGTCACGATGAATAAGGTGAGCTATGGCTTCAATCATACCATACTTTTGATCATCAGTCAATCTTGTCACAAGGCCTGAACCAGAAATGGCACAGATTATGTCATTCATGTCCATTACAAAAGCCTACAAAATGATTAAAACAGAACAACTGGTTGCAAAAAATTTAACATCTCCCACCATAAGTAGTTCATATTGCATATGATAGAAAAATGAACTTGTGAATATGGTTAATAACATAAAAATGGCAAATACATGTGTAAAGTTGTATTAGAGTATTTAAAGGGTAGAAGAAACATGGTGAATAACAATTTCGCATCTCACCTAGTTAGAATCAAGGATCAATTCCTGTTTCCAGGATATGAATCTCAAGATAAATGAGCCAAAAGACCCATGGGAACATAATGGTAGAGATAAATATGCAAGATAGCAGCAGAGAGAGTTTAGCTCAAGCACACACTAAAAAGAAAATGTTTGAAATGCATTTTTCATCATCAATGTCAACAATCTAAAGGTCAGATTTCAATTAACAAAAAAGCTCCCTTGTTGTGCTTATGCTTTCTTGCTCTGACATTTCAAAATATGCCAATCATTTAATAAAGCATGCAACAACAATCCAGGTTAGAACTCTCCAATATACACAAGCATGTTCTTTTTTCTTCTCTTTTTTTTTTAAGATTAAAAGGATACAAGATATGCCTAGATGTTTCAAACATGAATTCATGTGCAAATAAGGCCAAGCATTCGTTTCACCAAGAATAGTCTAGCTTCTTCAAATATATATGTCTTATAACATGCATGTGTATCATTTTATGTCAATATTGCCAATAGCAGACATGATGTAGAACGATTTGGTATGGTCCTTTTCAAGTGATTCATGTTACAAGTTACAAGAGACTTTACCCATTACCAAAGGCTCATTAACCTTGGGTCTTCTACGGTCTCATTCTATAACTTACTATAGTAATTGCACCTAATCTTGAAATAACTAAAGAGGTGGCCCTTAATAAGAGTGGTTCGTAGATTAACTCATAAAGCTAACACAAATAGTAGAGTTGAGGCTTGATGGGCATGGTTATGGTTAACTGCCACCTAATTTTTGTAGCTAACTGCTCTAGATATACAGTGCAAAATAATCTATACACATGATGCAATATTCTTGAGTGTTATGCTTACTCTCATGGAACCATCAAATCAAGACTTTAAGCAGCATGACTATAGCACGCTCACAATCACAGACAAGCATCAAGCCTTTCCAAACATATGACCATAACATGCTACACTATTGAATATATGGCTGTAGTACATTCTATAAAGGCCAACACCTAAGCTTCAGACAGATAACAAACAATAGTGGTTGATCAAGACCAAAAGCAAACAGATGGAATTCGCAAGATCATAAAATCCAGGGATGCCTTCTATGTCCCTTAAAATGGCACTGGAGATTGTGCAATGATATCTGATTGTGCAAGGTGTTGCCAACATGGGGTTCTAGAAAGGACTCTTTGCACCTTATTTTAATTGCATCAAGTCCTCATTCTTTTTATGAGATTTTGAAATTTATATCTCAGATTTATATTATGACATGTGCGCATGTAAACAAAGTTTAGGCAGAGTTCAGATGGTTGTTCTAAATGGTTTGCAATTGGATTTATACAACATGAATGCACTCACATGTGATATTTGAGATGCAGTAGGGAAAGAAGATGAATGACCTTCACTGTGGAATCCTAAATTTTAAATCAAACAAATTCGATGCATTAGGGAATGCCTAATCATGTGAGCCTGTGGGATGACTTCCTAGATGAGATTTTTCTGTAACTCATATCATTTTAGATTGATAAAACCAAGCTCATCTGAAATGTTCCCCCTCATAGGCTACCAGCCAGTTTTTCCTGAAAATAGAAACATGAACATACCTCAACTCACTAAGTATTTCCAGATATCACCTCCTTCTATCCTTTCCCTTAGGCAAGATTAAAGAGAGAGATTTACCAGTGTACCCAACCTAGAAAATATGAATATTTAGAACCATCAGACCTTGATAGCCAAATTATTTCTTTCCTAGATTCAAAATCCTATAGTACCAAATACTTTTAAATTTGATATAAATATTTGAACATAGATAGTATGTCTTAACCTCATCAATTTGTGCAAAGTTTTATGTTAGCAGTAGTTCCCCTCCACAACAAAAGATTATTCAGATACATCTTCCTATTTCCATAGCATATGCCTCCAAAACTGGCTGCTCATAGCATTTAAAATAAATCTTGGTAAAAGGGAGAATAAAAGAAAGAAAGAAAGAAAGTAAAACTTGTAATAATTCATATGATCTATCTGCTTGTTAAGTATCTATCTGAGGCCATGTCAGGGAAATATTGAGTGACCTATGTTAGTGAGTAATGACTTTAAAGAAACTAAAATTGGGATTTATTTTTCCTTTTGTCATTCCCCCGCCCACTCACCTTCCCAATGCCTTTATAAGCAGACAAAATTTGATGTTTACACTCTTTTCATTTTATTGGTTATGGAAGTCTGTGTTGTATTTAGAACTCCTAGAAGTGCATTAAACTTTACGATGATATATATAGGTTGAAGAATGAATTTTGCATGCATGAGACTCCAAAACTTATAGACACATTATCCTCCATAAATAGTCAGGTAAAGTGGAGTATTACCAAAGTCAAGTATAGCCAACTTTCCATCTGGGGTACGAATCATATTTCCAGGGTGAGGATCAGCATGGAAGAAACCAGTATCAAGCAACTGTAAATCCAACTATAAAATTATCAGATAAAACTATATCATCACTTTCACAAAGCTTAGAATAAATGAACATTTTTCAAAAAATGTGGCAGCTATATTTACAAGCTTGAGCTTAAATAGTTTGCCGATTCAAACCTATATCTCCAGAAAGCGAGTAACAAAGGTGAGAGAAAAGGACATTTTCAACTCACTTCTATGGTTCAAGGGCAGATAAAAACTACTGTGCAGTGAAAATTATTGATAAACCACAAACCAATGATCACGAGCAGCATTCACCACTTGCATTAGTAATTAACTGGAAAAGGGGTCACATCACCTGTTTTAGGTAGCATATGACTCCAACATTAACCAGTTCACCAACATCGTCCTCTGTACTTTGTGATAGTTTTTCTCCTTCTATCCATTGTGTCGTAAGAACCTTTCTTGATGTGTACTTATGGTAGGTCTTTGGTATTACAACCTGACATGTTAAGAATTCTTCAAATTAACCAAAAAGTATTACTGTATATCTAAAAAGATGAAAGAAATTTAATGATTGCTTTGTACAACTCTGAGAGATCGTTTCATGTATGACAAGCAAATTGAGCAGTTCCATCACTCATGTAGCTCAAAAGAGCCTTTTGAATTAAAGTTCATGTGAAATTTCCAGGAGAAGGGTTTTTCATAATAAAAATTAAGGTCCATACTTGACTATCTGCACAATGCATGTCAACCTTGCCATAGACAGAGACTGACAGTTGATCAAGACTAACGATAGAGAAAATACAAGACGAAGAGGGGATACTTCATAGCATGTTATGGTTCAAATGCTAGAGCCCCCATACCATGATCCCAAGGGAGAGATCAAGTACCATAACATCTATTTAAGAAGATATATGGTTAGAGCAGATTTTAGGAGTGGGAGCACATAGGAAATAAAAGAACCAACCTTCATAATAACTTGAATTCAACCAATAATTGCAATCACAAATTAAAATTCTTGATCTAAAGCCAAATTTAACAACTTCCTCCAGTGTCTTCAGGAACACAATCATATAGTTGCTTTAATTTTAAAAGAAAGGACTTTTCTTTGCATTCACCACCTAGTTTAGTTAAATCTTGAACAGTTGGATCAGTGATGATTGTTCAATCATTAGAGAAGGTAAATAATCAGTGACTACCTGAGGAAGGTCTTCTCTCATCATTTCCGCAAAGAGAGATCCATTTTCACCTTCATTAACATAATCAAGTTCCTCAAAAAAGCGAGAAGCCCATTCATCTACCAGTCCAACAACATCAATGGAAACCTGATGGATTGAAGAAAACACAAAATAAGTGGTAGTCTGGTTGAGTGGCAGTTTTATTTACTTCAGCAATAGATGTTACCTGTGGAAACCTCCTCAAAAACAATCCTAGTTTCCGAATAATGTATAGATCTATTGTTACAGTCTCAAGAACAAAAGGTCGTTGTACTTTGACAGCCACCAACTCACCAGTTTCTTTTAATCGACCTTTGTATACTTGTCCCAAGGATGCTGCAGACAGAGCATTATGTCACGACAAATTAGAAAAAAAGATATCAGCATCTAATATAACAATAAAAAGGCAATATGAGGGAAAAAAGTTCGGAACGAAGAAAAAAAGTATTTCACTGGTGATATACATGTCACTGCCACTTTCAAGAAAAATGCAGAACAACTTTTTTTTGAGACAGATGGGTGAAATTACCAGCAGCAATTGGAGAGGAAGTCAGTTCAGAATAGATATTGTACCAAGGTTGACCAAGCTCTTCTTTGATAAGGGACATTGCTACATCATCTGGAAATGAAGGAACCTTCAAGTACCGCACAAACAAAAACCAAATCAATTCAAGTGACATGCATTCAGAGAAGGGACTTGAAAACAGTATTAATTTTCTTACAAACAAAGTGCACCAAACAAATCAGAAATCATATTGACAAAAATGTTATGAAACAAATTCTTTCTTAGAATGAAATATATACAAAATCAATGCATTTTAATTTAAGAATTAGTAGACAGTGTTGCTATCAATTTTATACGATAAGAACTTATTGTTCTTGCAACTAAATACCTAATATCTAGAATTATATCATTTTCAATATTGTATCTAAAAAATTTGTGAAAAATGTGAATAAGTTACCTTATCACAGAGCTTCTGCAATTCGGTCATTGCAGCAGGAGATAATATGTCTGGTCGAATACTTAGTGCTTGCCCAAGTTTAATGTAAGCTGGACCCAAAGATGTTACAATTTCCCTCAATTCAATGGCTCTTGCAACTTCGTTCTAAAAGATACAAGCAGAAAGACAAACAATGAAGCATGGAAAAAAAAAATCCTATGAAACTAAAAGGGTCTATAAATTTTTCTTTAAAAAAAAAAAAATCCAGGCAATAGGAGAAAAGAATAGCATAAAGGTAACTAGCTAAAAGTCCAGATAGATACACTGATAGCATAACCTTAGTACTACATGCACGCAGAGAGAGAGAGAGAGAGAGAGAGAGAGAGAGAGTATTTTCACAGTTTCCAGTCAGAAAAGAAATAGAAAAAGTTAAAAGAAGGACATTTGAAAGGAAGCTAACACTACAAACAATAAGCATAAATAAAACCAACTAGCATTCGATGATAGAGGCATTTAATGACCATAGACCTGTTCTGGCCATAGCCACAATGTTCTGTGCATTCACAATGCAAAACTTTCAATAGGCATGATCAAGAACAGAACAAGCTGTCTTCAGCAGAATAAGCATGCATAACCAGCAATTTCATGGAATCTTATCATATTCAAAAGTGAAAAGGAAAGATGCCAACTGACCCATAAAATTAAGCGAAATCTAGGGCATTACAGTTAGGTCATGAGGGGAATAATTCCTAACCAAAGATTGGTAGCACTTGTTAAGGGTACAAGTCACAAGTGCTTCCTCTGCACATAAAGACGAAATGGCCTACTAGTTCATTCCATAATTCTCCTCCAATTTAAATACTAAATAAGTTCCAAATTACTCAAATAGATCTTATAAGATTCCTCATATTTTGAAAAAAAAAAGAAGAAGAAAGAAAGAAAAAAAAGAAACAATTGATGACACAATAATATGCTGACCTAATGAATGATACCTCCTTGTAAACAGGCCAAGTACCAAACCCTAAACTAACAAGGATCAGATGCAACAGCAAATTGCAGAAGCTGTTTTTTATTGGAAAAAGAAATTGCCTGTGGCAGTAACTATACCTCTTTGATCTTCTTGGTGATCAAATCCCATGCTAAATGAGACAGAAAGCCACCAGCAACAGATAGCAACTGTACAACACGTGTCGCAACAGCTCTAGGACGTTTTCCCCAATAAGATGCTACGATATCAGGATCATACACCAAAGGCAAAGTCTCACTGCTGTTCATTTCTGGTACCTAAATAAGTAAATGCAGAAAACTCTCAACAACATAACCAATAAAATCCCAAATTCATGGACTGTGTTAACATTAATACTTGCGTTGTTTTTATTGATTTTTTGGAGTGCGCATTTATAGGCAACAATTTCCCAGGAGAATCCTTGAGATTATAATTTCAACCAAAACTTAAACGATCTTCAGAACCCTCCAGAGCTAACTCTGTCTGATGTGAGTTTTTCACTTTGTGAAGCTACTGTTTTGTGTATCCAACAACTCAATCTAACAGCCCAAACCCTAATTTAGACCATTTGCAGTCATCAGAAAGCAAAAATTCATGTGACACATCGAGTTAACGATCTCAATAAATGACGATAAGCATTAAGAATGAATTTTCAATGACCTCAATGAATGATGATACACATTAAGAGTGAATCTGAAATTTTATGTCTATGCACGTTTGCTGCTACACTCCATAAGACTCGCATGACCAGCAGACATTCTTACAGAGATATGCCAACATAGCAGGTCCATCGAACGAGAATTCAACATTGAATTCTCCCGGTGCCAAACTACGAGTGCTTCCTGTATACTCCAGAAAAGTTAAAGATTAAAATCAAAAGGAACGGACCTCAACAAGGCGGAGCCGGACATTCTCATCAGCAAACTGCGAATCAGCTAGATTCTGACCGCGGAGTCCTCTCATCAATGTCGCCAGCTGCTCGTCCTCCTCCATCTGCTTCCTCACCCTCTTGATCTCATCCGACACATTCCCAAGTGCCTGAAAAATCCCAAGAAACCATCACAAAGAATAATTAGCAACAAAAAAAGAAACCAAAAGCCTAAAGAAAATTTAAATTTTTTTAAAAAAAATCCCCAGTCGATATCTTACGTTCGTGGTCCCATTGGGAGCCTTCAGCGAGGAAGCTTGAGACCTCTGGAAAAGCCAAGAAACGACCAAAAGGAGTATCAGAAACCGGGAAAAGGGCTTAAAAACTCAACAAGAAAATCAAAAAACCCTATCTCCAAATCGATTCCTTACGTTCGCGGCCCCATTTACCGCCTTGAGCGAGGAATCATGAGGGCCCTGAACAATTCCAAGAAACCATTAAGAAAAAGTCTAACTACGGAAAAAAAAAATCAGCAACCCTAGCTCAACATCGATTTCTTACGTTCGCAGCTCCGTTGGAAGTCTTGGACGAGGAGGATCGGAAAGACGGCCCCGCATTACCGGACTTTGGCCCCGTAGCCACCGCGAATACCCCGGACCGCCGCGACCTGGAGGCGATTGGGCGTTGACGATTCTTCTTCCGTCCGATTTCGAATCCGTCAAGCGAAGGGGCGAGCGAGCGGCGGAAGGGCTTGATGCCACAGTAGAGGAGCTGAGGGGCGGCTTCCATGGCAAAAGAAACCGGAGCTCCCCCCTCTGATCCTCCCCTTTCTTGATCTCAGATCTGGGCGACAGATCTAGATAGGACGAAAAGAAAAAACGGGGAGACGGGGAGGACTCTTTTATACCGTCACTTCGCTGGCCGGAGTCGTGGAAGGCGGTCGAAGACTGGAAGCGGATGCTCTATAGTCGGTGCCTTAGTGGTGGGGTTAAACAGAAGTCTAGTGTTACTCTGGATGTTTTATAGTAACGTTCCTCGCCAATATGCAACGAGATGAAAAATTCTTGATATGAAAAAGCAAATACAACTGGAAAAGCATAACTGGACGGAGTAGATAAGAAAGAGGTCGTAAGGGAACATTAGACCGGGGCCAAGAAATTGGAAAGACCAGTGCCGCTAGTGCCTTAAACGAGATGTCACCTTTTTTTTTTTTTTAATTTCTTTTATTTACGTGGCTCCCGCGGCCCCGCCCATCCGCCGGGCTCAGAGGAGAAGGCCTGGACGATGGTAGGACACGTGGCGAGTTGCAGCAGGATCGTACGTGGAGAGGCGATGGGCTCTCTGCACCGTCAATTTAATAGTACTGACGCACTTCCTGGGGATTGAATATTGCTACGTGGCTCACGACAGCCACGACGGTATCGTGCTTCGTAACTCAAAAATCGAAACAATGGCTGCCGTCTGAAAGGCTTTTTATGACGTCAGCGTTGAAGCGATGGTCAATGGCTGGCCCCTAAGCGAGCTACACTAAACACGTAATTTCGTCGCGGGACCGGGTTGTATCTTTCGCGGGAAAGAAGGATTCACCTTCCTTCGCACGAAAATACCGTTGGATCACCCACCAGACAGATCGCAAAGCATTCAGACGTATCGTCCTTACCGTAGGCACAGATCTCAAAGATGGCAACTGATGATCCAACGGTGGAGTCTAGCGAAGGAAAGTGAATCCTTCTTTCGGGCGAATGATACACCCCTGACCCTTTGTCACACCCAAATCAAGACCATGTTACTAGCTTGGGAGGACCCAAAATGAGGGGTCCCACGTCTTACCAACCAGAAACGGGTGACGTTGGGTGCACCTAGTGTTTTTCATGGAAAACATTTGTCCTTTTTTTTTTCTTTTTTTTTTTTGATAGATCAGATGTATTAAATTAAGCTAAACATGATATATTAATAAAAATTAAACAACAAAATATTTAATAATTAAACTAGAAGATCAATTGAAAAAGTTTACAAGCTGTATCTCCTGTAATCAAGAAAGTTTAAAAGCCATATCTCGTATAATCAACTGTGATATCATCCAATCAACAACAATATTAATTTTTCTATATTAATTTTTTTATAAATATATGAACTAGTAATCGAAAGCAAAGAATACAACTATCTTCCAACAATTCAGTAACATATGATACAAACTTCCGCAAGAGATGTGTTGCGGCCAATCGCCTCGTCGTCCGATCGTCGGGGAGCGTGCACCTGCAAAATGAAGTTCGCACTGACCGGAGGCGGCTCCGGCGGGGACCCTCCGACGGTCAAGTCAGAGAGGTGACTGGGCAACAGTGAAATGTAGACAGAGAGCTCTTATCGAGAGAGAGAGAGGGAGAGAGGAGCGAGCCTGTGTTTTCGGGAGAGACGGAGCGGATCGATCCCTCGCACTGTTGCCTTCCCCGGTTTAAATAGGGGAGCACGGTATGGCGCCGTCATTAATGGTGCGGACAAGTGAGGAACTGTCAACTCACTGTAGACTGTCAGAGTCGCCGTGAAAATGTCACGTCGCCGTGCGGCTGTCAAATCACCAGAGTTGACAATATCCTCGACGGGACAATGCCCCTAGGTAGCCGTGCCGCATGTTGCCGTCAGAGCTGACAAGGTCTGGCGGCTGTACGGCGATCGGAGGAGTCGGCCGACCCTAGGTCAGTGG
Organism: Elaeis guineensis; assembly: GCF_000442705.2. Classification (NCBI taxonomy): domain Eukaryota; kingdom Viridiplantae; phylum Streptophyta; class Magnoliopsida; order Arecales; family Arecaceae; genus Elaeis; species Elaeis guineensis. The sequence goes on from NC_026004.2 coordinate 2,922,957, forward strand.
CCAGCTGAGTGGCGTCGGGCACCTCCGTTGGTCGGCGAGCCTTTCGTGAGTCGGCTATCAGACCTCTGGGTTCAGTCGGTCGGGGAAAGGTGCGCCCGACGTATCTTCAGTCGGTCGTGAGCCGATAATTAGCCGGTGATGGCATCCGTCAGTCGGTCGTCCCGACCGACGATCGGTCGGTCGGAGTCGTCAGTCGGTCGGTCGGGTCGCAAGTCGGTCGGGCCGCCAGTCGGTCGGGCCGTCAGTCGGTCGGGCCGCCAGTCGGTCGGTGGGTATCCCCCAACAGTTGCCCCCCTCCACTCCTAAGTCGGGTGGTGAGCTGGCCGATGCTTTCGTTCGGGCAGCAATCCCGGACGACTGGGAGTGGATTCGTCGTATGCATAGATCCGACCGTACTCCTGGCTGATCCGATGTCAGACGCCTCATAAATGCCGAGCGATCCGGACGTCTAGTCGGTGTCAGAAGTCATGTCGGCGTCAGGTGTCAGACGTCGCGTCTTGTCGTCGTCAGACGTTACGTCGGTGTCAGAAGATCGGGCGCAGGACGATACGGCGTCAGACGACCAGATATTCGGTGCCGATCGCGGGAGTGTGGGCCGCTGTCAGGCGTCCCATCAGGAACGCGAATCGGCGCGGTGTATAAATGCGGAACCGCACCCCCGCGTGCCGCGTGTCGAGGGTAGTTGGCCGGCGCCCCCCGCATTTAATGTGGGCGATGCGGCCGTCCCGGGACGGGGCGCGCCGAATCCTCCGCCAACCGGCGGGCGCCACGCGTCGCGCATCTGCGGGCCTTCGGTCGGAGCGGAAGCATCTAGGCCGTCGGTCGGCCCTATATATATAGGACCTTCCGGACCCATGACCCACATTTGCCATTTTGCTGGAGAAACTCTGTCCGGGCGATTTTTCGGTCGTCACGGGCAAAGCTTTCTTGCTTCCGGAGGGATTCATCTGGTTCGTGGTCCCGTCTTCTTCTTCTTCCTCTTCTTCTCTTTCTTCTTCTTCCTTCGGTTCCGGTGCAATGACCAGGAATCCGACTCAGGGAGCTCGATCGGGGAACCCGACCGAAGACTCCCGATCGGCTCCGGAAGATGAGGCCTCCTCGCTTTCGGGGCCGAATGTCGATCGGCTTCGGGAGCAATATCGCATCCCGGAGTAGTTTCGGCTCTCCGCTCCAGGGGCCGGCGGTCGGGTCAACAGCCCTCCGCCCGACGATCTGGCGCTGTATGTCGAAGACCTTCGCGCGGGTCTTCGGCTTCCAATTTCGGAGTTTGTCCGAAATTTATTAGATTATTACGGACTCTGTCCGGCGCAACTGGTGCCGAACTCTGTCCGTCTGATCATCTCCTTCGCGTTGTTGTGTCAGCTCTTGCCGACCAACCCTCGCGTTTCACTCTTCCGGGCATTCTTTGTGCTCCGACCCTACCCTAAAGCCCGAGGGTGGTGGCTCTTCAACCTCTGGAAGGGTCTTGCCTTCATTACCGGTCTTCCCTCATCCATTCATGGGTGAAAGAACCAATTCTTTTTTGTTTCCTCCTCATCTCCTTGGGGCTTTCCTTCCCGCTGGGGTGTGCCCCGAACCGAAGCCAACGACAACAACCGGGTGGAGGCGGACGACCGGGAGGACTTCCACCGACTGAAAGACATGTCGGTCCCGAAGCAGAGGGAGTTTGTTACCGAACAAGCTCTCTATGATACCGGCTTGAGTCTGGTCCCCCGAATAGGTATCGCCCGATCCCCCGGTCTTTCTTTTCATTCGGCTCTTGGTCCGGTCTTTAACATTTTTGTCGGTATTGCAGGGACGCCTCCAAGGATGCGGCCGACAGATGCCGAAATTCGGCGGTTCGCAATGAGGAAGAGGCCAGCATCGGGGGCCGGTCCTTCACGCCCCCCGAAGAGACCTGCTCCAGCGGCGCCGACCGTCGAGGCGTTGGCGACGGACCAGTCGGAGCCCGTAATAGCCCTCGCGGCTCCGACGGTTCACACGGAGGAGAGACCGGCTGAGGAGGCGGCCGAGGGAACATCGGCGGCTTCGTCGGTGCGGGTGGAGCCGGATGACGTTCGAGAAACCGAACATCGTCCGACGGCGTCCGTTGGCGCAACGGGGGGCGCCTGGTCGAACTCAAGCATCCCCTCGCTGCCGGTCCCGTCGGTCGGGGCAGCTGATCGGGGGAAAGCCCCGATGGAGCCCGCAGACGAGATAAGGTCGGGGAGCCGATCCACGCCTCCCAACGCGCATTACCCCGAAGGAGCGTCGGCGTTGGCCGACCACAACCTTGCGAGGAGGTTGTGTCAGGGGATCCTCCTCCCATCCGACGTAGAGTCGCTGCAATCTCGGCAAGTGATCGAGATGCTGTCGCGATTCTACCCGACCATGGTCGAGGTAAGCTTCGCATCACTTCTTCTTTCCCTTAAAAATTTTTCTTGTTATGCGATTCTGACGAAGTCTTTTCGATCGGCAGCTGATCTTCACGATGTCGGAACTGGAGGTCGGGTACCGAAGGTTCGGCAACGTTCGGGCAGCTTACAAGGAGAGGTCGGCGGCGGCCGAAGCTGAGAGGGCGATGTTGGCCGACCAACTTCAGCAATCGGCCGACCGGGAGGCCAAGTTAGTTGACGAGGTCTCCCGGCTTGGGTCCGAACTTCGGTCGGCCAAGAAGGAGGCCAGACATAAGGGTCGGGCCGTGCATCGTCTTCGGCGCGAACGAGACGGTGCCACCGCCGAACTCCAAGGGGAACGTGAGCAACTTCGGGTCAGCCTGGAGAAGCTCGCCGAAGCCGAAGAGGAGCTATCCATCGCCCAGATCGACGCCGAAATGGCGAAGGTTGAGGTGGAGTCGGCGAGGGAGTCGCTCGCCCGTGCGGAGGACGAGGCGAGGTCGGCGAAAGAGTCGGCTGATCGGGCGGTGGAAGACTTTCGGACCTCCGACCGATACCGGGAGGAGATGCTCGAGTCGGGCTTCGCCTCGTACCTGGTAGGGTTCGAGGATGGTCGGGACGCCGTCCATGCTTTGTACCCGGAGCTGGACGTCAGCCGCGTCGTCCCGCCGTTAGCCGAGGAGGAAGGAGCCGAAGGGGAAGGAACCGAGGAGATGGCCGACCAACCGTCGAGAGGCATCGTCGTGGCGGAGGAAGCCATCCCGGAGCAGGCGCCGACCGATATCCCCTCGCCGACCGAAGCCCCTCGTTCAGCTGCCGATCCAACACCGCTTATGGTCGACACGTCGGTCATCCCCGATCCTCCGTCGGTTGAAGAGATCGACTAAGACAGATGAACGGATCCTGCCGACTTTCCTTTACTTTTTTGTTTTCTGAGAATATATGTAATCGGGCTTCGACCCGACTTTGTAATTCTCTTTCAGTAATAAATGAAACTTTTTCACTTTCTCCTTTTGTCTGCTTCTTCCAGTTGAATGCCTTAGTGAGTAATTTACTTGTGTAAGTCGCTAACTCACGTAAGACGGCAGGACGTTCGGCAACTCGTGCCGCTACGAAAGAAGGGTAAGTCCCGACTTTGGGTCGGCTTCTGGTAGTCGAGCTCATCAGTCGGGCGCGTCTTGTTGAGTCGGGAGCCGACCGAACCTGGTAAAGGTTCGATAATCGGGCTTCCATAGACGCGTTCAGTCGAATGTCGTCCGGCGCAGTGTTGGGGGAATGACAACAAGTCGGATCCCCATGCTCTTGCGTCGGGTATTCGTTATGTGTCTTTCGACATACGGTAGCAAGCCGAATGTCGTCCAGCCGAATGTCGTTCAGCCGGCCGTAGGTCGATCGGCAAGTCATCGATGCGACTAAGGTCGCGTTGTGCGATAGACGGTGGTAAGCCGAATATCCCTCGACCGGCCGTAGCCTGGTCGGAAATCGCGACGACAGTCGCGTGGGCTTTTTGCCTCTCTTTGGTCGGGGCCCGATCGGCCTGTCGGCCGGTGGTTCGGCCCGAAAGTTCAACCGTAGAAGGAGTGTGAACTCCCGTCACAACAGATGCATCAGCCCTTGTAAGGGTGGATGTGTTGCCGAAAGTCGAAGGAGTGCAACTCCCGTCGATATGGATACATCGGTCCTGGTAAGGGTCCGATTTATCATTGATCATCGAAGGAGTGTCAACTCCCGTTCTTGTAGATGCGTCGGTCCTTGCAAGAGTCCGATGCGTTACCGATGATGAGGTCGTCGGTTTTAGGTGGACGCTAGGTCCACGTCAATACGCTGGGGCTTTGGCGAGCGCCGGTCATTAGTCGAAGAGTTAAGACTCCGAGATTTCAAACTGAATTTGTATTCCGACTACTGAATTACAAAATTCACTGGCAATACAGCTTCAGGTTGTCGACGTTCCAAGTCCGGGGAATGGGCTTCCCCTCAAGGGTCTCCAGCCGATAGGCTCTCGGTCCGTAGGTGTCTGCAACCTTGTAGGGTCCTTCCCAGTTCGGAGCCAACTTCCCCTGATCCAAGGGCTTCGAGACCTCCGCCTTCCTCAAGACCAAGTCACCAGGCCTGAAGAGCTTTGGTCTGACCTTGACGTTGTAATACCGGGCGACCCTCTGTCGGTATGAAGCCATTCGGATTTGAGCCTCGTCTCGTAGTTCGGGGAGGAGGTCCAGGTCGGCCCTCCGACCCTCGGAGTTGTCCGGCTCTTGATACCGCTCGACCCTTGAAGATGGCAGGCCAATCTCGAGCGGGATCATAGCCTCTGTCCCGTAGGTCAAGCTGAACGGCGACTCTCCGGTCGGGACACGGGGGGTCGTTCGGTAAGCCCACAGAACGGAGCCCAGCTCGTCGACCCAGAGACCTTTGGCTTCATTCAGTCGGGTCTTGAGTCCATGGAGCAAGGTACGGTTGGTCACCTCAACCTCACCGTTGGACTGTGGGTGCCCGACTGAAGTCAGTCGGTGTCGGATCTGGAACCTGGTGCAGAAGTCTCTGAAGTCCTGGTTGTCGAATTGCCGTCCGTTGTCGGTGATGATGGTGTGCGGCAATCCGAACCTGAAGATGATAGATTTTTGGATAAAGTCCTCCATCTTCCGCTCGGTGATCTGCGCCAAGGGCTCGGTCTCGACCCACTTCATGAAGTAGTCGATGGCGACAATGATGAACTTCCTCTGGTCCGACGCAGGCGGGAAAGGGCCGAGAATGTCGACTCCCCACTGGGCGAAGGGCCACGGAGCGACAATAGGAGTGATTTGGCAGGCCGGTTGGTGCTGGATATTCGCGTATTTTTGACATGGCTCGCATCTCCGGACCAACTCTGCCGCATCCCTCTTCATGGTAGGTCAGTAGTAGCCTTGTCGCAGGACCTTGAAGGCTAGGGACTTGCCCCCCAAGTGGTTCCCGCAAATTCCTTCGTGAACCTCTCGGAGAGCGTAGTCGGCGTCGGTCGGCCCCAAACACCTGAGCAGGGGAAGGGAGAACGACCTTTTGTAGAGTCGGCCGTCCATGATGATATATTGCGAGGCCGACCATCGGAGTTGCTTGGCCTCCGTGGGATCTTCAGGATTGATCCCGTCGGTCAGGTACCAGACGATCGGGTCCATCCAACTTGGTTCGGACGTTAGCTGCTATACTTCTTCGACCCGATCGATGCTCGGCTGCTGGAGGTTCTCCACAAACGTCCGACCCAAAGAGTCGTAGGCCGACGTTGCCAATCTGGAGAGTGCGTCGGCACGGGCGTTCTCCGACCTAGGGATGTGGGAAATTTTGAAATACTCGAGGCGGGCCACGAGGTCCTTCACTTTCTGAAGGTACTTGATCATGGTCGGAACTCGCACCTCGAATTCGCCCTTGACCTGCCCCACGATCAGCTGAGAGTCGGAGAATGCCCGAAGGCTGTCGATACCCAGCTCCTTCGCCATCCTCAAGCCAGCGAGGAGTGCCTCGTATTCGGCTTGATTGTTGGAGGCCTTGAAGTCGAACCGGAGGGCGTATTCGGTGACCACCCCATCTGAATTCGTGAGCAGGAGCCCAGCCCCGCTTCCCTGAGCGTTTGAGGCTCCGTCGATGTGGAGTACTCAGGTGGAGATCGGGTCTGGCTCAGAGACCGCATCTCATCCTGGGTCTTCAGCTCCCGACCCTTGGTCGGTTGTCGGACACTCGACGATGAAGTCGGCCAAGACCTGAGCTTTCAGGGCAGGCCTCGGTCGGTACTGAATGTCGAACTCGCTGAGCTTCATCGCCCACTTGGCCAGTCGTCCGGACGTGTCCGGTCGGTGCAAAATCGCCCTCAGGGGCTGGTTGGAGAGCACCACTATGGCATGGGCCTGGAAGTATGGTCGAAGTCATTGCGCGGAGACGGTCAGGGCGAAAATCATCTTTTCCGTCTCCGAGTATCTGGCTTCGGCCCCGTGGAGCACCTTGCTGGTGTAGTAGATGGGCTGATGAGTTCGGCACTCGTTTTTCCGAACGAGCACCGAACTGATCGCCTCGGAAGATGTGGCCAAGTAGAGATACAAGGTCTCCCCGACCTGCGGCTTCACGAGCAACGGTGGGGAAGCCAAGTACTTCTTCAGGTCTTCGAAGGCCTGCTGGCACTCATCCGACCAAGAAAAATCATTCGCGTGGCGCAGAGTCTTGAAGAACGGGATGCACCTTTCAGCCGATCGAGAAATGAATCGGCTAAGAGCGACGATCTTTCCGTTCAGCCGTTGGATCTCCTTCTTGGTGTTTGGATGGCGCATGCCGAGGATTGCCTTTATTTTCTCAGGGTTGGCCTCGATCCCTCTCTGAGAAACGAGGAATCCGAGGAACTTCCCTGAGGTCACCCCGAAAGCGCATTTGGTCGGGTTGAGCTTCATTCGGTGTCGTCGAAGGGTGCTAAAGGTCTCCTCGAGATCCTGAACATGGTCCGGGATCTGCGTGCTTTTCACCAGCATGTCGTCCACGTACACCTCCATGTTGCGCCCGATCTGGTCTTTGAAGACCTTATTGACGAGTCGCTAGTAGGTGGCGCCGGCGTTCTTCAATCCGAAGGGCATCACCCGATAACAGTAGAGGCCCTTGGGAGTCACGAACGCGGTGTGCTCCTCGTCTTCAGGTGCCATCCGGATCTGGTTGTATCCGACGAAGGCATCCATGAAGCTGAGCAGTCGAAATCCGGACGTCGCATCCACCAGCTGGTCGATCTTCGGAAGTGGGAAGCTATCTTTTGGGCAGGCTCGGTTTAGGTCGGTATAGTCGATGCAGATCCTCCACTTCCCGTTGACTTTCTTGACCATGACAATATTGGCGAGCCAATCGGGATACGTGGATTCTCGGATGAAGCCTGCTTCGAGTAGTTTGTCCATTTCTTCGTCGATGGCCCTCTGCCTCTCTGGGGCGAAGGACCTTTTCTTCTGCCTCACCGGCCTCATCGTCGGGTCGATGTTAAGTCGGTGGGTTATTGTTTCTGGGAGGATGCCCGACATATCTGCTGCCGACCAAGCAAATATGTCGGCATTGGCCGTCAGCAGCTCCGTCAGTCGGTGTCGTTCGGTGTCGGGCAATTGAGTCCCGACCCAAACTTTCCTGTCGGGATTTTCTCCTATCGGGATCACCTCGAGCTGCTCGGCCGGCGAACCTCGTTCTTCCTCCTCCCGTTGGTCCAGCTTGTCGATCGTCAGAGATCCCCTCGACTCGTCGCTTTGAGCGGAGATTTGGAAGCATCGTCGGGCGAGCTGTTGATCTCTGCGCATCTCCCCGATTCCATTTTTGGTCGGAAACCGAACAAGGAGATGGTACGTCGAGACGATCGCCTTGAGGACGTTCAATCCGGGTCGTCCAAGTATGGCGTTGTAAGCCGAAGGGACTTGGACGACCACGAAAGTGAGGGAGACCGTGCTTTGCCGTGGTTCGGTGCCGACCGTCACGGGCAGGGTGATTTCTCCTTCTGTCGTGACGGCGTCTCCGGCAAAGCCGATCAAGGGCATGGAGACCCTCTTGAGTCGGTCAGTTGACAGTCACATTCGGGAGAAGGTCGAGTAAAACAAAACATTTGTCGAACTTCCATTATCAACAAAAATTCGTTTTACATCATAATTCGCTATTGTCGCCGACACAACAACAGCATCGTCGTGGGGAGTTTGGATGCCCCGAACGTCGTCTTCCATAAAGGTGATCACGTCGTCCGGGCGCGGCTTTTTCGTCGGCTCCCCTCCTGCAGATGTCCCCGGGCCCAGCCGCTTGGAGATCATGTTGATGACTCCGGCCGTCGGCTGGTTGGTTGCCGCCTCTTCAGTCGGCTGGGGGCGTCGATAGGCAACTGGTTGGGTCGGCGGATCCTTCCGAAATTTGCCGAGGTACCCCCGGCGGATGAGAGCTTCAATCTCATCCTTCAACTAGATGCACCGCTCGGTGTCGTGGCCGTGGCTTCGATGGAACCGACAGTACTTCCGACGGTCGAGGCCCTTTGCCTTCAGAGGCGGAGGCCGTCGCAGGTATTCCTCTCCCTCGATCTCCATCAGGATCTGCGCACGGGGAGCGGAGAGAGGAGTGTAGGAGTCATACCTGGGGCGCACCGACCTCGGAGTCTGTTGCCGGGGCGATTTTTGGATCCGTCGGGGTGGCGAGACCCGACAATCGGTCGGGGGCCTACTTGGTTCGGCGGGCTCCCGACCTTTTCTCTGCTTCTCTTTCGGGCCTCTGGGCTCGGCCAAGCGTCGGTCGGACGCTCCTTCGTCCGCGCGCATATACTTGTATGCGCGCTCCAATAGCTCGGCATAAGTTCGGGGGAGGGTCTTGTCCAGAGAATAGGTGAATCGGGACGCCCTCAGGCCCCGCTTCATGGCTGAGACAGCCATATCTTCGTTGAGGTCCCGGACCTCGAGCGTGGCCGCGTTGAATCGCGCCACGAAGTGTCGGAGCATCTCGCTTTCCCCCTGTTTGAGGGAGAAAAGGCTGTCCGACGTTCGCGGCGGCTTTCGGCTGGTGCTGAAATGGGCCACGAACAAGTGCTCGAGCTGCCCGAAGGAGTGGATACTTTCCGATCGGAGATCGAAATACCAGGCCCTGGCAGCCTTGCGGAGTGTGGCGGGGAAGCCGATGCAAAAAAGAGCGTCGGTTGCCCCTTGGATCGTCATGAGAGCTTTATAGCTCTCGAGGTGGTCGACTGGGTCGGTGGAGCCGTCGTATGGCTCCACGTGCGGCATTTTGAACCGACTAGGAATCGGCTCGTCGAGGATCAGTCGGGAAAGAGGTTGAGCGGTCTGGAAGTCGACGTCGTTCGAAGACTTCTGGCCGTCCATCTGCAGCTGGGCGAGTCGACGGTCGATTTCCTCAAACCGTCGCTCGTAGTCGCCCGCTCGTCGACGCTGGGAGACCCCAGGGGTGGAGTCTCCGGAAGATTCTGAGAGGGAGGCCGACGGCGTGCGCGGCCGTTTCTCCTTCCTTGCCCATTCCAACGGGGAAGGAGAGGGCCGCTGGGACCGTCGGTCGTCGCGCCATGGTCGTCCCTCCTCTTCTCCGTGGGAGCGCTGTTGGGGGCGCTCGCATGGAGGCGACAGGGATCGGCGCGGTCGTCGGCGGCTGCTCCTGGAAGGCATAGGTCGGGTCGCCGGTTGCTGCTGGAGGCTTTTGACTGCGTCGGTCAGTACGGTCATCTGCCGTACGATGGCCGCAATCTGGGCCTCCGTGGTCACTGCAGGGCACGGAGAGCTAGGCTCCGCCGCCGGTGGGGGCGGGGAGGCCTCTTCCCGGCGGGAAGAGCGCCTTGCCGACCCAGTGATTCTCGATCGTTGAGCTCTTGTCTTTGTCATGCTGCCCCCCTACCTAGCGCGCCAATCTGTTGCGGCCAATCGCCTCGTCGTCCGATCGTCGGGGAGCGTGCACCTGCAAAATGAAGTCCGCACTGACCGGAGGCGGCTCCGGCGGGGACCCTCCGACGGTCAAGTCAGAGAGGTGACTGGGCAACAATGAAATGTAGACAGAGAGCTCTTATCGAGAGAGAGAGAGAGAGGGAGAGAGGAGCGAGCCTGTGTTTTCGGGAGAGACGGAGCGGATCGATCCCTCGCACTGTTGCCTTCCCCGGTTTAAATAGGGGAGCACGGTATGGCGCCGTCATTAATGGTGCGGACAAATGAGGAACTGTCAACTCACTGTAGACTGTCAGAGTCGCCGTGAAAATGTCACGTCGCCGTGCGGCTGTCAAATCACCAGAGTTGACAATGCCCTCGGCGGGACAATGCCCCTAGGTAGCCGTGCCGCATGTTGCCGTCAGAGCTGACAAGGTCTGGCGGCTGTACGGCGATCGGAGGAGTCGGCCGACCCTAGGTCGGTGGCCAGCTGAGTGGCGTCGGGCACCTCCGTTGGTCGGCGAGCCTTTCGTGAGTCGGTCATCGGACCTCTGGGTTCAGTCGGTCGGGGAAAGGTGCGCCCGACGTATCTTCAGTCGGTCGTGAGCCGATAATTAGCCGGTGATGACATCCGTCAGTCGGTCGCCCCGACCGACGATCGGTCGGTTGGAGTCGTCAGTCGGTCGGTCGGACCGCAAGTCGGTCGGGCCGCCAGTCGGTCGGGCCGCCAGTCGATCGGTGGGTATCCCCTAACAAGATGGATAATTAAAGTCATCGGATTACTGTGAATGAATCCTTTAAACAAATATGTAAGGCCCTCAATATGTATAGACTATAGCATAATTCTTCTCGGCTGCACATAATTGTATCATAGGTACTATAATATTATAGATTCTAACTCAATCAGCTACAATAAAAATATCTGACAATAAAGCATGCATAATTTCTTGATTTCATACATTGTCTGTGGCAAAAATAGAGAGATTGTGGCTCTCAAAAGAAACAAGGGATGCGTGAAGATGCAGAAATTGCAAAATGAAAAAATTAATAGCTGAGATCATCACTGAGACAATAAGGGAATAGACCTGCATGTCACACATGATTAACGAGAGAGTGAGAGAGAGAGAATGGCTTGCGTATGAGCGTATCCCATACAAGCCACGTGGATTAATGCGAATATGGTGGAGATTCAGTGCGCCGTCACACAGAAAAGCTTGGTATTAAATGATCACATGGCGATAAGGAGAAATGCCGTACCTATCCGAACAACACTGCACTGTGAAAATATTCAATATTCACAAAAGAGTATGCAATATACATAAAAAACCATATTCGTAATGTTCATGTGGTCTGTTCACAACGCTGATGATCCAACATAAGATGTTTTAGCACTCGTCCCGTCACAAAGCTTTCTGATATAGGGGTGCAAAAGTTTTTCCGATGAAAGGCTGTTTGTGTTCGTGCTCCAGATAGGATGTGTAAATATAATCTATGATCAGGTGAAAGTAATTAAATGGCCAAAAAACAACATCCAAAATTACAAATTATCATATTCAAATGAGATGACAAGAGACGAAAACGACTCGAGCAAGAGTCTATAATGTTGCGTGCGAAAAATTATGCTGCAGGGGAATCATTCATCACCAGAAAGAATGCGCCGACAGACCTAACTCATCAACGTTGGTTAAAATCAGTTTCCAGATGGTTTACATTGCCTATCCACAGAAGGCTTCTGGAATTCATTTCATATCAAGATTAGCCCAGGAATTTATTTCCAGCTGGCATCTTCTCATGGGGTTTGCACGGTCTTGTCCACAGACTCTATCCGGTCACTGTTCCATCTCTCACTGATTCAGAGATTCTTGCCTTCCCTTGTCTAGTTTGCTCTGAACTCTTCTTAGATTTGCTTTTATTGTCCTGCAATTTGTTTTTCTTTGCTTCGGGGGATATCCAAGTATAATCTGGGGGTATCATGAAAGGATCCTGAATGTTTTCAACACACTTGCTTGGTCCTGATGATTTGGATCGTTTCTGATGGGAAGACCCCTTCATCCACTGAAGCCATGAACTTGAGGGCTGTTTTTTACTAGGGTAATTCTTCTCAGGACTCGAAGGAGGTGTAGAGAAATCTTCCAATGGCTGTAATTCTTCAAATTTGGTAAACGTGACGAGGACTCTGATGGTAGGCACAACTGGAATGGCAACCTGAAAATAACTGCCATGTGTTGAGAAAGGGACTAAATGAAAGGAAATCAGGAATAAAATGATTGGGAAGTTTATAAAATTATCAGAAGCAAAAGAGCTCAAAAGAATATAATTGACCACGGGTTCACAAGCAACCCAACAAATTTTGGGTACTTCTACAAACAATAAGCAAAGACCAGTTCACTTACCATTATCCAGCCCACTGATACTTTATGTCCAAAGTCTAAGGTTGATCTCAGCAACCTTATCTAGATACCAAATCAGGTAGGAAGCAGGGCAACAAAACTACTAAATCTTTGCATGCTACAAAATCCGACCGATCATTAACATCCTCTAATTGGCATCCACAAAAGCAGATAGTCACAAATTTTCAAGGTAGCATTCTATCCAAAAAAAAAAAAAAAAAGAGGAGGTAACCGCTCAAACATGTAGACAATAGCCAAGGGAAAAGGTTTTGCTTAAAAAAAAAAAAAAAAAGAGGGAAGCTCTAGATGTTTTTGTGCCAAGCCCTATTAACAATGCAAAAGACCGAAAAACACATGGTACTGTAGCTATGCCAATTACTTCTATATGTAACAAATTAATTTTTTTAATTGTTATCACAAGCCATCACCATTAACCAAGCTGTAAAATAGCACCTTCAGATGTGGAGTTCTAACGCTGAATTCAAGAAACAGGGCATGCTTTCTTTCCCCGTTGAACTACACAACCATAAGTCCACAAGCTATGTTTCTCTATCTAACCCTCCTCCTGATGCCTGCTTTACATATCAGATTAATACTAAATTTCCAGTATTTTACCTCCTAATGATAGCTTCTACAGAATATAAACACTTCTTAACTATCTGGCACTGCACTCATTCCTTTCCCTGCGGTCCTGTGGTGTGCGCCTTGCCACTCAGGATACCTCCAACCCTAAAATAGCCCCCAATGGATCCAAAAACTATGAAGCATTTAAAGACAACCCAAGAAGCACTCAAGAACACAGAGGACCAACTCATCTAGCACAATTAAGTCTTCTGAGTCCACAAGCATTTCCAGCCAATCAACTAGGTGGTCAGCTTGACCACAGATATGAGAAGTCTGAAGGACACAAAGAAGGTTCCAAGAGTCCCAGACCAAACCTCAGCTGCCATATTCTAGGTACAACACCAAACTTCTAAATGTGAATCAGTTACGATCTATCAATAAAAAATCTTTTTCCCTTCATTCTCCAGTATCCATCATGCAATGTAAGACTTAAAAAAAATTATTGGCTTTTGTCAACTTAATGGTCCATATCAAATGGATGATGCTTGTACATTGTACGCTGCACAACCAGTCCATTAGAACAGAACTTGTGTCCAGAACTAGACCAACATAGTAAAGACTCTTGTGGCTAAAAAATGATTGCATGACAATAGAAATCTATGCATGAAAAAGATGGTTGCCACATAAGCAGGTTCTTGCATAAGGAACAGAAGGGAGATAAACAGAGAGAGGAAAATGAAAAGTAGCTTGCTGGATCACAAGACAACTATTGCAGAATTCCATCTCAAATTGATATGATTGTGGTGTCCACTATAAAAACAAAAAATTATATCAGAAAAGCTCAGCATTTATGAACCATCACAGACTGAAACTCTTTCATTTTCCGACCCAGGGTACCATACAAATATGTACATGTAGCTCTATCATCTACATACATATGCACCATCAAAAGACGTATCCTTTAGCATGCAATTCAGTGTGATCAACTACTTGGTTGCAAATCACAAATGATTTTCTTCGAAGACAAGTTAATGTCTAAAAATCGAGATAAAGTTTTATTATTTCAAGCACCCATCTTCTCTTAAAACATACTGATAGAAACATTTAGAGATACATCTGAAGATATAAGATATCAAGAAAAAGAATCAGCAGAGTCCTTGACAAAAAAGAAAAATGGCAGATACCAATCTATATAAGCTAGCAAAAGATATGACCAATTACAGCTAACAAGATGAAAGTACATCTAGTGATCAGAGATGCAACAAAGATTATCAACACGAGCAATCGATAAAGAGATTATTTGCTGAATCAATTATCAAAGTTTGAAATAAGTAAAAGACCCACTCAACATATATCAGTATGACATACCTTGACTGGAAATGTCCCAGAAGGAAGTTTTGTAGTTAGCAGTTCTCGCAAGCGGCGAATTGCCTTCACCTTATTTGCAAGTATGTCAAGCAGAGGCAGAAACTCCTCCGTCCTAAGTGGAAAGTCATGAGACAGCCAGAGAACAGGCCTCAAAGCTCTCTTGAACTCGCTCTCCCGGCGTCGATTCCCATTCTCCGGATTCCCTGTAGATTTCTTCAAATCCCTGACCCTTGCCTCTTTTAGGTCCTCCCTACTGCAGGCAATCTCTATCGAATGCCTTCCCGGCCTACTCCGAGTCCTCGATGGAGAATCCCCAAGGAGGTCACTCACTTTCTCATCTACACAAAGTGAGCTCCTTGGCGGTGCCATCTTCTGCTGCAAATCCTGCTTGTGATCATGATCCCCCTTCTTTCCCCAGTTGCCGAGCCAGCGATTCTTATCTTGCTTCCCCCTGCCATCGCCCCACGTACTCGCATCCTCGTCCGGAATTTCTCTCGGCTCGTAGCAACTGTGCCGGTGCCCCACAAAGTCATTGGAGACACCTTCGTCAATCATATCCGGCGACTCCATTTTCAAAGCGATTTCCAGTTGCTTCCGCTCCTCCGCGGTCAAGATATCCGCGGAGTCATCGTTCTCCGTCTCGTTGTCGTTGCAAAAAGAGACGACGGCCTCCTCGTCGTCGGGCGCCACGCCGGGGACCCGCCGGGATTTGACGCTTACGACCACATGATGCATGTCATACACCTTGGCCTTCCACGAGCCGACCATCTCCGACCGCTCCTGCCGCCTCCAGGTCAGCTGCGGCAGCAGCACCGCCCGCGTCACGTCGATTCCCGGCCGGAAGATGTTCGTCTTGGACATGGCCGAGACTTCCTGCTGCACCTCGGTATCGCTCGCGGGCGCCCCGGCGCCGTCGAGAGCATTCACCACCTCCTTGTCCTTGTGCGAGACGATGCACAGCGATCCGGATGGCACGCTGCCGTCCTCCGAGCCCTCCCCGAGGAAGAGAACGCTCTGGTCGGCCCTTTGAATCTTGAATCCATCGAATCCGGCAAGCGTCATGTCGGCGCGCAGATTGGAGCCCCTCTTCCAGATCTTATAGGTGTCGGAGGGGGCGATTCTCGAGATGAAGGGGATGACGGAGCTCTCAAAATGGAAGGTGATCTCCATGTAGAAGTCCCGCATCCGCCTCATGGTGGCGATGACGCGGGGGAGGCGGCGGCACCACTTGGCCCAGGTCTGGGGCTGGTAGTGGCGGACGATGATGCGGGCGAGGTGCTCCTCGCGGGCGCAGATGGCCTCGTGGAGGGCGCTCCAGCCCTGTTCGTTATGGAGGCTCCAATCGGCGCCGGCGGCCATGAGGAGCTCGGCGGCGGTGGCGTCGCCGAGGCGGACGGCGAGGTGCAGCGGTGTCTCGCGGTTAGGGACGTCGCGGCGGTCGAGCGCCGCGGAGATGGCGTCGGCCTTGGTCTCCTCGGCGAAGGAGTCGTCCTCGGTGCGGATCTCGGAGGGCTCCGCGAGGCGGGGGAGGGAGGAGATAATGATCTTAAGGGCCTCATAGTCGCGGGCCAGGACGGCCTTGTGGGCGGGGCTGTGCGAGTACTTGGATGCATCGATCCCGGCCATTTCCTTTTTATTTTCGTTTCTTCAGGGGGGACTTATCATCAGCGCTTGTGTTGAAGCCAATAACAACAGAATTTTCCTCGAGAACGAACGAAGGTAAGATTGAAACAAAGAATCGGGTTTACAGAGAGAGGGGGAGGTGAAGGCTAAACTATGAGATTTTATGGAGAGAGAAAGAGAGAGGAGGAATCAAAGCAAGGATGGAACGGAAGAAGGAGCGTTATTAGAGGAAAGAGAAGGAAACGGAAGAGGAGGAAGCAGAGAGAAACTTGCATTGCTCATTCTTTGCTGTTCTTTACTTTGGAGGAGGAGGAGGGAACCGAATATGGAAAAAGAACAGAGAGAGGGGAGCGGTATTTTATAGAGGAGGAGGAGATGGGTGAGAGGGACGAAGGAGGGAGGGAGAGATGGAGAGGAAATTGTTTGAGGATCGCTGTGATCCCCAGAGAGCAGCTACGCAAATGACACCGACCCATATTTGTGTTTATCTCCCCGATTCACGGAGATTTGGTCCGGTGGGGTACTCCTCCCCGATTCGCATTTCATCAGTACAATTACAATTTTACCCTCGAAATGGCACAGCAGATCGTGGTTCATACATTGTTTGGGTGGATTTTAGGGGGAGTCTATCATTTTCCGATGTTTTTGTTTTCCCTCCCATCGACTTCTGAGAAGCGGGAGGCGCATGCGAGCGAGAGAGGACAACGATCGGCGAGGACACGTGTTCGCAATCTAGTTCGCTGAAATATGTCCACCCCTGTTAGTGGCCAGTAAAGATAAGCCACGTAGAACATACTTGC
This sequence comes from Elaeis guineensis, assembly GCF_000442705.2. Classification (NCBI taxonomy): domain Eukaryota; kingdom Viridiplantae; phylum Streptophyta; class Magnoliopsida; order Arecales; family Arecaceae; genus Elaeis; species Elaeis guineensis. The sequence continues at coordinate 2,939,450 of NC_026004.2, forward strand.
TGTTTGATGTTTGATAGGAGACAGCGCGAGAAAACCACCGGGTTGGCGTGGGATACCTACCCCACCGAATCGACGGTCAGTCAGTGAGGATTTAGTCGGCAGACTTGTGGATTTTCTGACACGCATCGCTCGGCTTGAATGGTACCCGCGCCGTAGAGTATCGTTGCAAGGACGGTTTAACGGAGTCTGGAGTCATGGAGCACGTTTCAGCCGCGGAATTGTGAATGAGGTATTCTGCTGTTCTGGCTCCACAGCTGAGCTGTTTGAAGCTGCAGGTAAAGGGAATCCAACAATCAGACGGTCAAAGTCTCTCCGCGTTTTGAATTTTCGTTACTCGGTGGGGCCTGGAATTAGTTGGGGGAGTCAGGGGAAGACTGCAATGGGTCTCCCCATTGTGGAAGGGTCAGGGATGCCTCTCTTTATCTTCTTAAAAGCTACAGCATGCGGTGAGTAAGAGAGTTGGTATGGTAGTGTGGCAATTGACAAATTTACTTTCGTTCAATATTATTTTATTGTGTTGTTGTTTTATGCGGGTTGTTATGGAGGCGTGATTTGTTCAATGGTGGTTGCTCAAGATATTGAAATAATAGGACCATAAGCTGTCATAGAAAATATATATATCACTAGCTTTGCAACATGAGGTGGAGCCTCTTGATTAAATGAGAGAACATCTTCCTCCGTACATTGCTATACAATACTCCCAATGTTGGGCTTTTTCACTTTGCTCTACAAGTAGTGCGAGACACAGGGCACATATAAGGAAAAGCCTGAATATCTGTGATCATGGGGCATAGAACTAATGGATTTTTTTGATACACTCGGTTCTCCCCTTTAAACAAGCACAAAACTAATGGACATACATTCTTTTATCAAGCAATAATATATTAAATACCAGACCTTGGCAATGGATAGCAGTGCACCAAAGTTGACATAGACTAAAGGCCATGTATGCAGGCTCAAAATAGTTTGCGTCCTAATAGTGGAGATCAGATGTCCGGTAGCCTCTTTTTTTTTTTTTTTTTTTTTTTTTCATTTTTTAGGTAAGCCAAAGGAGCAAAGCTGTATTAGGGTAAGGAAGAATTCTTTGTGCATCGTGGGTGGTGCACAAAATTCAATATGAAACATACCGCTTTATATGATTGGTCCACATAGCTACAACTTCCTAATGCATATTTAATATCTGTAATTTTATTTTTTTATTTGAAAATTTTGAATGACGAAAATATCTCTATTTTTTGAAAAAAAATTATGACATCTTATGTTCATATTATAACATTCTACATGCAGAAAGTCATAATTTTGACGCAAAATGTCATAACATATCATAAGATGTCATAATTGTTTTCAAAGAATATGAGTATTTTCATTATTCAATATTTTCAAATAAAAAAACAGAACTACAGGCATTAAATGCACATTGGAAAGTGGTTGGACAAGAATATCCCTTCTATATTATGACATCTTGTGACATATTATGACATCGTGGACTATATTATAATATCCTGCGTGTAAAAAGTCATAATTTGACGTAAGATATCATAATATACCACAAAATATCATAGTCTTTGGATCATGTTATGATATCCTACATACAAAAAGTCATAATATGCCATAGGATATCATATTTTTTTTCAAAAAATATAGGTATTTTCGTCATTTAAAATTTTTAAATGAAAAAATAAAATTGTAGGTATTAAATATGTGTAGGGAAGTGATGGCTATATAGACTAATCACATAAACCGATGCTCCATGCCAGATTTTCTATACTACTCACGATGCACAAACAATTTCTCTTAAGATAAGATGCCAGCAACGTACATAGACAGTATTCTTTAAACAAAATATACAAAGTGAAAAAGAGAATCAAAAACATTCATGATAGCTTATAACTTGGCCAGGCCCAAATTGCAAACAAAGTAAGATACTAGAAGTAGAGGTGAGAGTGAATCGGATGATATTTGCCCAAATCCATTTTCATATTTGAATCTATTCGGATGTAAATAGAAAGTTGAATATCCAACTAATATCTGCATCATTGTTCATATTAATTTAAGAAAAATAGATAAGAACATGGATAAACTATTGTTTTATCCATATTAGAATATCCAATTTTATTTATATCCTATTTAATTTTACATAATATTTATAAATTTTAAAAAAATATAATCATTTCAATATATTATTGTTTCATTTACCATTCACTTTGTAATATTTTTAATTCTGTGATAATAAAATTTAACTATTTGATTTATATCCTTATTTATATCCATATTTCTAATATCTAATTTATATCTATATTCGTTTAAAATAAATATGGATATAGATTTTTGCATCTGATTAATAATCATATTTGTATCTATACTCGTCAAACAAAGCAAATATAAATATAGATACATTAATATCTAATCTAAATTTATTATAACATATTAAAGTAATAATAGATTGGAGTCACTACAGAAGTAGAGACTTATCCATTAAGCAGCGACAATTGAATTATGAAGAGAGGGTGTGGTAGGATAATATTTGGAGTCGCTGCAATGAACTAGAGTCTGTTGGGATTTCATATGTTACATTTGACATATATATAAAATGCCAAGCATATGATAACAGTCTTACCTTTAAAGATTCAATCAATTTTATAAATAAATTTAATTTTACTAACCTACCAAATTATTTTACTAATATACAAAATTAAAAAAAATATAGAAATATTTTCTCAATTTTAGTCCAATTTTATTGACACTTCTATATTTTAAAAAATGTCAAACTAATCCTTCTAATTGTTAATATTTCAATATAGTTCGACCATCTATCTCTATTAACGAAATGATATCACATGACCATCATATGATACCATCATTTTATAAAATGATGAAAATATCCTTATCTCCACCTCATTCTTTCTCTCTGATTAGCGGCCCCTCTTTTCTCCTATATTTTCTTTTCATCCACTTTTCTTCCTCATCATTTTCCTCCTTTAAACCCACCAATAAGCCTTACCCCTCTATGATGACCCCCTCCATATCCATTCCTTCTTACTAGTAACCCATCTTGCCCCCTCCTGTTTCTCCTCATCTATTTCTCCTTCTTATGATGGTTCCCGCAATCTCCACCCATTCCTCCACCTCTTTATCTTCTTTCTTATTCATTTCTCCTACTCATCCTCCTTCAAGTTATCTATAAGCCATCATTTTCTACGATGACTTCCTCCACCTCTATCTCTTTTCACCGACAATCCATCCTCCTCCCTCCCCATCCTCTCCATTATCTTCTCCTTTTTGTCCTCCTCTTCCTCCAACCCATTTTTCGCTAGTAGCTCGTCATCTTCTTTCTCCCTGTCCACTTCTTTTTTTCGTCCTTTTTCTTCTCCAAGTTCATCCATGAACGAAAGATATTTCTGTCTATTGAGAAAAAAAGTTAATATTGTTTGTTAGTAAATGAACAACTAAATTATATTAGAACGTATTGATAATTAAAAAGATTAATTTAATATTTTTTAAAGTATAATAGATATAAATTGAATTAAATTAAAATTTAAAAAATATTTCTATAATTTTTTCAAAATTTTCTAGAGTTGCAGATCCGTAAGACCAGTTATGGATCAATCTACAACAAAATCCAGCTTAAATTAGTTTGAATCCATGATATTATGAACCTGGATATGACTTATGGATCCGTTTAGGCAAGATGTAACTAGCATTGTCATGTCATCCTGGGTCTTTCGTACAAATAGTCTATCATCGAAATGCAGCATATGTTACACTTAAATTGGTGCAAATCACAATTAAGTTTCTGTGCTTGAATTCAACTTTGCACATGGGTAGGATGATTTGTCAAACTGTTTTTCCAAGAAAAGAAAAGGAAGCCTCTTATTGCTGGGTGAAACAATGTTTTGGTAATTGGCAGTGAGGAACTTGAAAAATCCCCGTTCCGTCTGATTTTTGTTCCGTTCTATTTTCTGATCTTTGTGGTGTAATACAGTAGAGAGTTTAATTTGGGCTTAGCCTCCTTTGCTGTACCCAAAAAACATAAAAAAGAAAAGAAAAATTCGTGCTTCTAGCATTCACATTTGTCATCAAAATCATGTTCCAAAGGAGGCTAACACTTAGTTTCATTATTATTATTTTGGTTAGGATGGTTCCATTATTCTTTAAAGTTGGATTTTTCGCATAAGAAGCTTTTTATTGCTATAGAATCGAATCAAAAAGCACTATCAATTTCAAAGTTTAGCTAATAGTATGATCATCTTCAAATATGTCCAATGTGTATAGCTCTCCTGATCAAAGAAGAATCTATTAGATTTTTTGCATAAAAAAATTTACTATTGCCATAGAATCAAACCAAAAAGCACTACCAATTTCAAGATTTAGCTAAAAGTATGATTATCATAATACCACAGCATAGCCCCCCTCCAGTCAAAAAAGAATTTGTATACTCCACGGTCCTTTTAGTACCAATATTACAAAACTGACAGCTCGGTATGTAAGATATTGTCCGTTTTGATCTACGATCCATAGTCCGATGATTGTATGAGCTGTTTTGAGCCTCACAATTTTGTTCTTTAAAAAATACCTCACGTGGAAAGAATGGCCTCCTTCTATACAAGGGAGAGTCTTTTTTGACTCTAATCAATATAAGATCAGTAATATATTTTTTTTTTCTATACCGCAATATAAATTTTTTGTTACTATACTTTTTGCATAATTTTTAAATTACAAAGCAAATCTAACAGATGGGATTTACGAAGGAGATAATGGAGATAAATGAGAAGTAAACAGGATATATGTATTATTATTTTTTTTTTGCCTTACGTGTTTATGACATATGTGCCCCAGATGATGTTAAAAGACCGCGTCCGGTCATCGTTTGGCGACACATTGCTGTGGCGATTCACTGGACTTGATCAACTCATGATTATGATATAACAAAACCAAGGGGAATGCAACAATACTTTGCTCATGCTATGCTAAATCTTGTTACAGAGAGTCCTTTTGAAGGAAGAACTTTTATTAAACTATGAACTGTTTTGAATAAAAATTTTAATAAATTTTATATTTATTTAAATTATATGATAAAAATAAAAATTTAATTTAAGAGAAAAACAAATAGAACCATGGAAAGATGCGAAGAGGAAGAAGCTTTAACCAATTGATTATTAAATAAAAATTTTGATTTCACATTTATCCAATCTATATGATAAGGATAAGAAATTTGATGCTTTAATCAATTGATCGTTAAATAAAAATTTTGATAAATTATAAATTTATTTAAACTAGATGATAAAAATAAAAAAAAGTTGATATAAAAAATATAAATGATCAATAAAAAAGGATGCGGCTTGGTGGATCTAACGGACATTCGGTGGAAGGCACGAATTCAGAACTGGAAAATGCGAATGGGCCGAATTCAGATGCGGCTCGTAACAGCCCAAAAAATTTACAACGGGACCACATTGCTCATTTGTCAAGTGTTATGGGCCTGTGGGACCACTCCATGGACGATACGAGACAATTTGCCAATTTCTATCCACTCGCTGCCTTTTGGAAGCAGCGAGGATAGCCCCTCTCTCTCTCAGCCTCCCATCCTCTCCACTCCTCCTTGGCCATGGCTGCCCACTGCTCCTCCTTCCTCGTTCCTTTCTCCATCCGCTCCTCTTCTTCACAAGGTCAGTATTTATCTCTTCTCCTTTCACTTCTTATTCCACTTCTCTCTTCCACCAATCCCGCCCCCCCGCTCTTCTTCGCAGGGAAAGCTTCCAAGCCCGTGAAGCTCAGAGACGACTGGAGGCAGCGCTCCAAGCCCATTCCTCCCGGCGGCGTGTACCCCGCTAAGGATCATTGCAGGTGTCTCTCCTCTACTTCTCCCCTTGTCATATATTTTTTTCCTTTCCTTTTGTTCTGTTTTGGATCATTTTGTGTTCTCCTTGTATATCTCTCTGTCTTTTTTCTGCGATGAACTGACTGCGCAGTCGGTGCGGGCTGTGCGACACTTACTACATCGCTCATGTGAAGAATGCGTGCGCTTTCTTAGGAGACGGCATGTCCCGGATCGAGGTGAGCTTATTATGTTTCTACCGTTTAATCTGTATAGAACTCCTTCTAATCGATTGGAAGGAGTGAGGAAGCATTTGAATGGAAACCGAATAATAGGCCATACAAGAGATCATACAACATCTGCATGTTCTTGCTTCTCTAGCAGTCAATTTTGCTAGACAATCGATGTCGAGAAGACTATCGAGCTGGATTTTAAGTTAAATTCCAGAATTTAACATTTTATTTCGCTCTAAATATTCATACTTGTTTATTAGCCAAGATCTCTTTTTCCTGGAAAAAAATGGTTGTGAAAAATGCACGCATCGACACACTTATTGAATGCTCCAAACTATCTTGATTGCTCATGATTGATGTACTTTTCTTATGAAGAATATACTTTGTATTAGGTTTTGGAACCAACAGTCCACGGAAGAGGAAGACAAGAGGGCTCGGACGAGACATACTTTGGTGTTCATGAAAAGTTGTTGTATGCTAAAAAGACTAAGCCAGTAGAAGGTACTGTTACATTTTTCATGATTTCAGACAATTTAATGTAGTAAATATATGTATTCTGTCATGCTTGTTAGTCCAAACATATTATTGTGTTGATTGAGCTCGTCATTGCATATTGTTTCTCCTTTGAAATACCACAGATGCACCTCACTATATGTAACACGGAATTTTGCTAGTTAGCGAACATAAAATGTAGTCGGTTGATTCATAATTGTATTTGCAGAGACTTTTCTACACATTTTACTGAATAAGATACTCCATAGTTAAAATAGATAATGCTTAGTACCTCTGTTAAATACTCTGCATACTTTAGCTAAAACTATGCTGAATCCATTTTATTTTTAGGAGCTCAATGGACAGGAATTGTAACAACAATTGCAGTAGAAATGCTGAAATCTAAGATGGTGGAAGCTGTTGTTTGTGTACAGAGGTGATTGCATAAATTTAGTAACACAGGCTTAAGAGTAACTCTCTGAGTAGATTTTATGCTTCCATTTGTTTTAGTCTATTAACAGGCAATATTTGCTATTAATTCTGTAGTGACCCAGAGGACAGACTTGCTCCAAGACCTGTATTGGCGAGGTATCATATAAGTTTTTCAATTAATGCTTCTGCTTCTGAATGAGATATAGTATCACTTTTAAAAGTAAAGACGCCCTAGAATTATTTTTCATTGCAATAAATTCTTAACTCGATCACATATCTGAACACCTCTAGATATTTCTAACTTGGCATTCTTTGAACTGATGTAACTTCCTTTTTATAGGACACCTGATGAAGTTTTTGCAGCAAAAGGCGTTAAGCCAACACTATCTCCTAATCTGGATACCCTTGCTCTAGTTGAGGTAACTTGATTACATCCCTACTGGCTACTGCTATATGGTGGTGTACCTTTTTAACCAATATAACTCTGCTTGACATTCTATGTAGTTCATCTCTAACTAAGTAAATGGCTTTTATGAAGTTCCAACAAACCTATGATGTAGAGCCTGTTCTCTCATAAGACCTTCATTAATACCAAATGGAACACCATATACTATTACCCCATTATGCCGTTATTGTTTAACAGTAGACTCTTGTTATGATTGAATGATGGGTCATATAGCTTCCTATTGAAGATCTGGTTCTAAATGTGTAAAAATGAGAGTCCATAAGAAAAGTCTAGCATATCCGAAAAGTTCTTTTAACATAGAATACTGTTGTCATCCTCTAACTAGCCATAATTTTTTGAGATACAAATGCTAATCCTCTGTATATATATTCATCTTTGGGACCAGGCAGCTGGAGTAAAGCATCTTCTTTTCTGTGGTGTGGGGTGTCAAGTGCAAGGTATATACTATATTTGCTTAACTTGCTTTAATTCTGTAAGCCCATGCTTTGTCATAACCGACCACTATTGAAATGCAGAGTGATTTCTTAACTGCAGCATTAAGATCAGTTGAGAAACATCTGGGCTTGGACAAGCTTTATGTTCTGGGTACCAACTGTGGTAATTGTTGTTTTCTTCAGTTAAATCATACCTTCAGAATGCATGTTTCTTTAGGATGGTCCATCTTGCATCTAAATTGGACTTCATCATGTGGTACAAGCAGGTTATATGCTGAGCTTTGACTTTGATTTACCTTCTTTTTTCATAGTGGATAATGGAACTCGTGAGGGGCTAGAGAAGTTCTTAAAGGCTGCAAGCAGTAGCCCAGAAACTGTTTTACATTATGAATTCATGCAAGATTACCAGGTTTTCAATTTTCATCTTTGGAACTATTAGACTTAGTTCCTTTTAAAATTTCTTAAAAGGAATCATGTATAGGAAATTCCTAGCATCTTGTACGTTGTTGAATATTAGCTTGTATTTGCCACGATTCTACCATGCTTTTGTTGTACTCTTTAATGCTCTTTGGCCTTCATCATAAAATGTATAGACATGGAACATATCAGCTTTCTTCTTGGTGTGAGAATCTGGACCTTCAAAATCCTTCACTCTCTACTTTTTAGTATTAAAACAAAGCAATTTCTTAATGTTTTCTGCCAGTCAAAAGTTCTAAAGGGCTGTTTCAGTGAGTCTAAAATTGCAAAATTACTTGGATACTTGGGGAAATTCAGAGGTAGACAGGAGAAGCTGTCAACTGGTCTATGAAGCAAGTGCATTAACAGATTCATGAACATGGTCCCTGCTACAGGAATAGGAGATGGAGCAGAGAGAGTTGCAATGGGTATTAGAAAGTGTGGATCCAAACCTTGTTTATTCTTTGGAAAATAGTGCTTTATTTTCTTGTAAAGCAGACTAGTTATGCCATAACTCGAGAATCCATATTGCAAGAACTTACCAAAAGGCAGGGAGGAAGGTATCGTCAGAAGATATATGAATTTAAAAACTTTTATACCGATAACTTTAATTCCTTTAAAATATTACTATTTGGGTCGTTGATAAATGTAAGTCACCCCCTCAAGTTGTCATCTAAGCTATGAAGTAGTGTATCTGGATTTATTAAGAAACTTGGTTTCAAATGAGATGAATGCTGTTGTTCAATAAGAAAGTGTAACCACATACAAATGTAGCAGAAATGCAGCATGTTAAAGTACTCAAGCCTTTTGTGTTAAAGTACCCACTTCCAAGACTTGAAGCTTGTCCCTTTTTGACAATAATATGGGACTAGAATCCCTTCAGGATCTGATAAATGCATTTTCCTTTTAATTACTGCATCAACCACTGTCCTTTGCAGACTATATTTGGTTCTGGGCTGGTAAGTCTGGAATTGCTGTATGGTTATAAAGGATTCTTATTCTCTTCTAGCCTGTTGTATTTCATAATTTGCACTCAGTTTAAAAACTATTTCAATGCTGTGTCAGGCAAAGGTTTCAGTCATATAATTTCTAATTGTTTTCCAACAGGTTCACATAAAACATTTGGATGGCCATATTGAAGAGGTAGAGTGCTCATCTATGCGGTTTGCTAACTATATGGTTTTCTTACTATACCTTGTCATGTCAGTGTGCCGGTATTAACGCTAGTGCTTATACTCTTAATGAAAACAGGTTCCTTACTTTTGTCTTCCAGCTAATGAACTAGTTGATGTTATCGCACCATCCTGCTACAGGTGTCCCCTTCCCTAGTTTTTTTGGGTGTCTTGCTTACTAATTAAATGGCAATGGATTCTGACCCCAGTATTCTTTTGGATATGTCCTGCAGTTGCTTTGACTATACAAATGCATTGGCGGTGAGTTTGTTAATTTAACTTGAAAATTCTTATTATCTTATTAGCTATGCAAGACATTCTTCCATGTGAAAAGGATTTTTAAATTTATATGGACTTCATAGTGGGTGAACATAATAAATTGCATAACGAGATAAGAAGAATGACTAGGACCATAAGAGTCTATTCAGCTTTTGCACCGTCGAATGTCCTTCTGGATGCTCACTTTCCCATTTGGGTTGCCCATGTAGCTGTTTTATCTTATATAGGTGCAACAATGATAGCTGATTCAGGAATATGACCTTGTAGCCTGCATATCTTTTTTCTTTATGTCAATTTTTGTAGCAAGGATTATACCTCAGAGGTATCAGAACCACGATTTCTAGCATTAATGAATACTTGATTTTCTAGCAACACAATTTACACAAGGTAAAATAGTATTTTTCACTGGAGTGGGGCTGTTCACAGCGTATATATATCTAGTTTACAGGTCTTGGGAACAATAAGATTTGTCTAAACATATAGATTTGCTGATGAACACTTGGGTCTTCCCCCAAACTTTCTGGCACCTAGCCGGGGTCTATGGGTGTTCTCTTCATGATTGCTGCGATCTGTCTTCTTATCATTATCACTTGTTCCTTTTTTTTTTTTTTTGATAATAATTGTTCTTTTGCCCTTCCAGCATGAAAATACGAGTAGTGCCTGTAAATGATCTTATAGCTTCTTATGGAGGTAGAAAATTGAGCATAGCATGACTTTATATATAAATTTGCAGGACTTAGCATGTCCGACAAAGTTTTTTGTTCATTCTGAAAAGCTACCTCTTATTTCTATTTTGCTTGTTTTAAAGGAAATAAAGATACTAAAATCACCTTGCCATTAATAGTTTCAACAATCTATATTTCAACCTGTTGTATTGTCAGTTCTTCTCCATGGATGAATCTGCTAAAACCTTGCAGGACTTGGTGGTGGGCTATATGGGTGTGCCAAAATATTCTGGATTAAGCATGACTGAGCACCCACAGTATATCACTGTCAGGTAACATAAATATTCTTCTTCTTCTGCTGCTGCTTTTTTCAGTGTTACAAAAACTAAAGAACAATCTTGAGATGGATGAGTTAGATAATTCAGTTAGCTTTTTATCCTACATTCTAATAGAGTTTCCTTTTAAATAAATTCCACAACTAGGGCTGTATGTGTTGTGATTATGTATGTCACTGTCAAAGTATTCTTTACTGCTTATTGACTTATTTTGACCCATCTACATCAAAGTCATTCTGGATATTTTTTGGATAATAAGCTATTAAGGTGCTTGGTCACCTCATGGCTCATTCACAGTTTGGAGCCTTAAATGGCAGGAATGAACGAGGAAGGGAAATGCTTAGCCTGGTAGAAAATCTTTTGGATATCACTCCTACAAGAAGCAGTGTATGCCAGATAACTATTTTGGTTATGGTTACGAATTTTGTGAGAAACTATATCACATCATAAAGTCAGGCTGGCAACTGAGTTCAAATTTCACTGTTTATATCAGGGAAACAGACAACCGTTTGTCATGGAGACTGTTAAAGCTGATGATAAGGCGAAATTAGGTATGCTTATTGCTAACTGTGTTGTTATCCTTTTACACTTCAATGATAACAAGCAAATGGTAGTGTGCTCTAGTATACTGTTACATTGCCATGTTTAACAGAGTTCCAGTCAGATTTAAGTTCCAATACTGTACAAATCTCCAGGAGAAGAACCTAAAAATTGGATTTTTATGGTCTAGCTTATGCTTTTACTGTTTTCAGGGAATGGTCCTTCTCAGCCAGCTCCTAGGTTGATTGGTAACATTATAGCATTTCTTCTAAACTTGGTAAGTTTGGCTTCATAGGCATCACAATCATTTTGGGAACCCAAGTGATGCAAGTAGTCTGAAGCTAACAAAGTCAAACGACCTGATTCAGATTGGTCCAAAGGGTCTGGAATTTGCTCGCTATTCATTGGATTACCATACAATAAGGAACTACTTGTATGCAAATCGACAATGGGGAAAGCAAAGGTATAATCTCTTTTTACACTCTTTATTTCTGATGAAATAGCTTCTGATCTTTCAGTGTAACTTTGCTGCTGGCAGAGCTGACAGGCACATCCCCTCCTATGCAAAGAGGATTGTGGAAACTTATAACACCGATGGGCGTATTAATAGGATGCTTTCAGAAGATTGATTTGTCACTCTGTAGGTACTCATCTGCTCTCCAACCAGATGGTAGTTAGCGCAAATAATGATTAGGAATGTGGAATCCTTACTTTACTGAAAGTTTAGTTGTATCATATTTCCTAGCTTATTCATTGCTTATCAGTTCAATGAGGACTGCGGTATTGTTGGGTGCCCTTAAAATATCTGTATTCATAACAACCATTTTGCTTGTTTCATAAATGAGGCCTACGTTTTTATACTTTTGGAAACTGGTCTGACCTGATTAAATATTTTTGGTGAAACAGTTGAAATTCCTAAACCGAATTCATTAAGAAATAAAGTATAAACACGAAACAAGAGCAAAGAGGGTAAAGGGGAGAAACGAGAGGGGGGATAAGAGTAGAATATAAAATAGAGGTGATCCTGGTTAAAATTGCTTGTAATGTTGGAACCTATGGCTGTTGTGGCCCATTTTTGTTCGGATTTCAAGAAGTATGTTTTTGATGGTGATTTCATATGAAGTATCAAGCAGGGAGTTTTGTTGCAACCTATGTAGCAGCTTAAATTAAAAAAAAAAAAAAAGAGTAAGGATCGAACAAAAGATCGTTTCTCTTATTTTAGAAAAAAAGAAAATAGCAAACTATGAACACTTCATTACTGAACCTTGGCTTAAATTGCTTTCACATTTTCAGTCAGCTCCATGAACAAGCTAACTCCATCTTCAATGTAGTCCAGTAATTGAGTCTTCATGTGATTGCATAGAGAAGGTTGAATTGGGAATCGCAAGATTTATGTATGGCCTATTAGTTAACATGATTGCATCTTACTGTCATAGTGTTCGTAGCTTAATTGATTCCAAATTACCAGCCAAGGAAATTCTGAGTGTTGATTCTATATGCAATTTTAAAGCCAAAGATGTATGTTAGAACAGTATATCTGTATGAGTAGAAATCATGTGGTGAGCACTGGACAAAGATATAGTGGCGTGCGATGCTGTTATAGGTCATCGTGGTGCTGCCATGCTTGTTGTAGAAGTCTCACAAAGATACGTGAACTGGGCTCAAATTGAACACATATCACTTGCGGTGCCTAACACATTCTCCTGATGGACAAATGATGGTGCTTACGTATCTCGCCCTCAAGCATCGATTGATCCAGTCAAGGATCATTAAAGACTAGGAGATGATCAACGATAAAAGGATACTGGTCAGATAAAAGTATCTAGATAAAGAAGACAATGCCAAAAACTAACAGCGACGTCAAAAGTACCCCTTCATGTGAACGAATGAAAAAGAGAAGCTCATAAATGTACCATAAATTTGTTGGGACGTGGATCCTTTTCACAGCCCATGCACGACTGCAGTCCTTTCATCAACCAGATCCAGATCCCAGTCCTCAACGGACACGAACACTTCCAAACCAGGGTGATCGGGTGCCCGCAACGCCTCGCCGGAGGACGCCCAATCCCTCACAACCAGCCCTGCACGGTTACCCCAGCCGCCAACTCCGGGTTACAAGACGTTGTGGGCTTGGTGAAGTCATCCCATCCATCAGCATCAGAGCGCTTTATACAGGCCCCCCAACATTCGAACACATCTCATTCGCTGCACACCGCCACATTGCCCCAAGATTTCTACCTGGGTAAACAGCCTCACGCCGCGGGGCAGGGCCTTGACTCGTGGAGCCCACTCCCTCCCGACGTGTGGCCGGTCCCAGCTCGGATACCAACAGCCTCGTGTCGCCCTCTTCTCCCTCGCTCATTATGTCTACCATCCTCTTGCCTACTTGGCGTCCTCCCGTGCCACCTCGCTGACCCCAAGTCCACCCCTTTCTGGGACAGGATAAGGACCCTCCCCACTCCTTTAGTACCCCGCCCTTGCCACCCTCCAGTCTCCCAAACTCCATTGTGGATCATTGCATGGTTGTTGGTGCTCCTATGGGACCTGAAGAGAAGAAGCACAAGAAGTGCTGCCCTCTCAGGAGGTCGAGGAAAGGCTGCATGAAAGGCAAGGGTGGGCCTGAGAACCAGGCCTGCACCTTCAGAGGTGTGAGGCAGAGGACATGGGGGAAGTGGGTCGCCGAGATCCGCGAGCCAAACCGTGGCGCCCGTCTCTGGCTCGGTACCTTCAACACCTCCCTCGAGGCCGCCCAGGCCTACGACGCCGCCGCCCGTAGCCTCTATGGCGAGTGCGCGCGGCTCAATCTGCCTGATTCGTCCTTTGTCGGATCGGCATCGACCACGCCGATGTCGATCAAGTCAGAGGTCTCCTGCTCTCCAAGCCAGTCGACCGGTACCAGTACCAGCGAGTCGAGGGTGAGCATCCCCGATAGCAGCATGGAGTCGCCTACCTATTTCTACAACGGCGGTGGTGGCGGCCTTGATGATTTAGATGATTATGTCACGAGGTTGCCGAGGGCTGAGGATTTTGGGCTGGAGGCTTTCCAGGATGTGCCGCTTTTCGACGATGTCGGATACTCGAATCCAGACTTCGACGGGGAGCTGATGAATCTTGATACTTTGCAATTGTCTTGGTGTCCTTGAGCAGCTTGATCTATAGCAGATAGTGTGTTTGTGCGTATTGTGTGCTTTATCTTTGAATCTTTGTGGATATTTGTAAGGGATGTATATAGCATATATATAAGCCTGTGGGCTGATGTAAATAAGCATGTTGTGAAAGTGTTGTAAACAGTCATCAGTCAACAGCATCCCTTTTATTCGGGATGCTTCTCTGGTGCTAGTTCCTTCATGGATATAGACGACTACTTCTCTAATAATATTCTCTTTCATGAGGTTCCTTGCAATCAAAGTTTTAAATGTTGTTGCTAATTGGTGAAAGAGAACTGTGGCCGATTTTGGCTTTCCCATTCAATCAAAACAAATACAGTATACATAATAGGTGGGCCTCCTGGCAATCCGTGAACAAAATTCTGCAACCTTTTTGTCGTCTAACGTTCATGAAATAAAGTCGTTCAAAGAGGAGATCTTGTGACGAATAGAGGAGCTCGAACCAGACAAAAGAACATAGAAGCAATATTAAGGTGTTTTGATTAGAGACACTAAGCAGAGAAAGGTTCTACACTGACATGAAATTTCTTGCTCGGTAACAGTAGAGCCCCAGTTTGATGATTTTGGTTTGCTAGACCTACCTCTCCTGAATGGGGGAATGATTCGAACTCGTGTCGTATGAGCATCACTTATTTGGCATCACTGTCCAAATCTATCTACCTTTTCTAGGCTACTATATAAACCGAAGAGCCAGGTAGCAATCCTCAACGGGGAGCGAGGCCTCAGTTTCATGACCAATCCAGAGTACAGACCTAGCTGTTGAAGATCATTGTTTTTGTTTCTCAACTCACTGCATCACAGGGGCCAGTTCTGATGCTGGAATCGGACTATTAACTGATCCAAAAACCATAATAGTTATCTTGAAGTTCACTGTACCTGGTTGACAAGATATACACTTTGGTACAATTTTCACGGTGCCTTATTTATCTGTTATGTGCTGGAACCCTGAAAGGACCTTGTTTGAACATAGCCAGGTCTTCCTATAATCTTAAATTAATCTACATAGCTGTGCTACAAGCTTGCAGCCATATTGTAGACTGCAAAAAAACAAGGTAGAAAGAAGGAAAACTACATACAAAAGAACAATTAACAGAGAAAAAATGGACAAAAATAGTCATGCCAATGAAGCTAAATCCTCAGATCTACGGAAAATCAGAATCCGGAGAGGTACTGAAGACAGGCTTATCCTTGGCTGCGACATTACTTGCTACGCTGGTACTGCTGCTCTTCCTCCTTGGCTTTGCCTCGCCAAGCATTGTGAGCACGTCCCTCATCGATGGCCGGTCTTTTGGCATCTTTGCCGTGCAAAGTACTGCAATCCGAAGAACTAAAAGCATCTCCTCCTGAACATGCTTGCATTGCCCACCAACGGTCGGGTCCAGCAGTGCTTCGATCCCTCTGTTATTTTTTAATTTCTCACGTATCCATCCCACAATGTCTTGGCACTCGCCAAACTCTGGCTCTATCGGTCTCTTTCTCGTCAGGAGCTCCATAAGGACCACTCCAAAGCTATAGATATCACTCTTCTGGTCCACCTTCAGAGTGTAGCCATACTCTGCCATTAATAAAATTTGAAATTAGAACACAAATCCAACAACTATTAGCACATGAACATGGAGTAGAGATCTAAAGAATTAACCTGGAGCAATGTATCCATAAGATCCGGCGACCATTGACACAGTCTCGTTCTTCCTCGCCATCATCCTTGCAAGCCCGAAGTCAGCGATCCGTGCCTCGAGGTTTCCATCCAACAATATGTTGTTGGACTTGATGTCGCGGTGTATGATGGCGGGATGGCAGTCATGGTGGAGGTAGGCGAGCCCTTGGGCAATCCCAGCTGCCACATTATACCTCGACACCCAGTCGGCCAGCATCCGGCCGGCCTGTGGCCCATGCAGAGCCTCCCAGAGACTTCCATTAGGCATATACTCATATATGAACATCGTGTCAGTGTCATTGTACATATAGCCGAGCAGCCTCACTATGTTCCGGTGCCGGAGCCTCCCCAGTAGGCTTACCTCTCTGGCAACGTCCCCTTTGAGCTCTGAATTCCATGCCTCGGTCTCCGTCCCAGAGCGCCAGAGCTTCTTCACTGCCACCACTGTATGGGATCGCTGCAGCTCGGCCTTGTAGACAATGCCGGTGGCGCCCATTCCAATCACGTTCGACTCCTTGACGCATGCGAGCACATCATTGCTTGTGAAATTGAGCCGTTGGAATGCCGTCAGCCTCCATGGCCATGCGTTGTTCTCTTCATCGAGCTGCTCCTTGCAGCATCCACCATCGATGTACCACCTCCTGTAGAGCTGTTTAGCTCCATAAAGAGCAACGCCGAAGGTGAGGACCGCCGAGATCCCCGTCAACCACCCAACGAGGATGTGTTTGACATGGGCACTCTGTCGTCTCCTTGGCGTTGCCCCAGCTAATTCTGGGCCACAGGGGGCTAGTAATACTCCACCACACAGGCCAGGGTTGCCGGCAAGCTCGTCGGGATTTATAGTCCTCAGTATCCCATTTGCTGGGACAGGACCGGAGAGATTGTTGTATGACAAGTTCAATGTCTCGAGAGCCGGCGAGCTCCCAAAGTTTTCTGGGATAGCGCCTGCCAGGAGATTGTTGGACAGGTCAAGGATGGCGAGCGCTGGCATCATCGCGATCGCCTTCGGGATCTCCCCGGTGAATCTGTTGTGCTGTAGATTGAGGTTGACGAGCCTCTGGCATGAGGCGAGGCTCGCCGGAATGCTTCCGGTGAGGCGGTTATTGGAGAGATCAAGGATGGTGAGCGTCTGACAATCTTGGAACTGGTCCGGAATCCCTCCAGTGAGCTGGTTGTCAGAAGCCATGAAGCTCTGGAGAGTAGGCACGGAGAGTATATTGGAAGGGAGAGCTAATTGGAGGTGGTTGTGCGAGAGATCGATGAAGGAGAGAGACGCAGATAAGGCGATGTCATTTGGAATCTCGCCTTCAAGCTCATTGCTCGCCAATTCCAATCTCTGGAGCTTCGGCAGCTTCCCGAGACCGCTCGGGATCGTGCCACTGAGCCTGTTGCTATGCATCCTGACGCGAACCAATGACAAGCACGTCGAGATGCTAATCGGGATTGGGCCGGAGAAGGCATTGTTGAATAGGATGAGCTTGGTGAGGTTGCCGCCATTGCATAAACCAGTGGGGATCTCACCGGAGAGCGAGTTCGATGACACGTCCAGCCACTGCAGCGACGAGTTGCGGCCGAGATTTGTCGGCAGGGGCCCGGTCAGTGAATTGTTCCAGAGCGCGAGCACCTCCAGCTGGGGCAGGTAGCCGATGCCTGGCGGCACCGGGCCTTTGAGCTGGTTGCACATGAAGTTCAAGAGCTGGAGGTTCTTCAGCTGGCCCAATTCCGGTGGTATCGCACCGGATATCTGGTTATCAGAGAGATCAAGCATAGCCAGTGCCGACATGTTCCCGATCTCCTTGGGGATCTCACCTTCCAAATTGTTCTTGTACAAGTAGAGAGTGGTCAGCAGCTGCAGCCTCCCCAAGTCCGGCGGTATCACGCCATCAAGATTCCCGAATGCCACATCGAGGTACCGGAGGTTTGACAGATTCCCGAATTCGGCGGGAAGACCCCCTTCAAACTCGTTGTAGCCAATTATGAGCTTCTCCAATGAGGAGAGCTCACCGAGCTCCACCGGGATCTTTCCGGTGAGGTTGTTGCCGGAGAGGCCCAAGAACTTCAGTTGCCGCAGGCTTCCGTAGGATGCCGGTATTGGCCCCTCGAAGAAACTCCCTCGGAGATCTATGATCTCCAGGGATGTGGCATTGGCAAGATCCTCTGGTAGTTGGCCGACGAAGTTGTTCCCCGACGCATTGACGGTCGTTAGAACAGCGCATGCCCCAAGACCAATAGGGAAGTTGCCCACAAGTGCATTCTGGCTTATATCGAACTCCTTGAGCATGGAGAGGCCTGGTAAAGTCTTAGGGAGCGAGGAGGAGAAGGAATTGCAGCAGAGATTGAGATGGGTGAGACTGGGGAGATGTTGGATAGCGTCAGCGATCTTGCCACTGAGGTTCATGCGAGAAAGGTCGAGACTCTCGACGAAGCCCATTGAATTGCACCCAACACCCGTCCACTTGCAATGCTTGGATTTTTCGGGGTCGGCCGGAGCTTTCCAATCTTGGAGAGCATCCAAGGGGTCGATGAGGCCAGCTTTGATCGAGAGCAGTGTCAATATTTCGTCATTTTGGGTGACAGCGGCATGGGAAATGGCAATGGTAGAAAAGAATGTGAAGAAGAAGAAGAAGAAGAGCAGAAGAAAATTGACTTGCATTTTGCCTCCTCTCCTCCTCCTCTAGCTTTGTGCCATTTCCTCTTTTTTATGTTTTGCTCCTCTGCAACAACAGACTTTGAGTGGGGGGAGTTGAAAGAAAGGGGTCTATATGAAGATGGGAAGAAGATGGAATTTGTTGTCAAAGGCAAAGGTATAAGGGTTTTTTTTTGGGGGGAGATAAAGACATAAGGTTTTTTTAAATACGCCCTTGATTGCTCTGCTGTCTTTGTGTTTAAATTTTTGTTAGCTCGTGAGATCTTGGGTTCTGCAACAGCTGTTAAACAGAGGGCAGTGACCAGAGGCTTTGGACATAAGCTAAAAAGTCTTTGGATTAATATAAAACATACCTCCAACATCAAACATGGGGAGAATGTGTTGAGGCCTATCATGGAAATATATTTTAATTCATCCTCTCTTGTGCGGAGTGGGAGATTGGAAGGAACAGATTGTTCCTTTACTTGGGAGAGCTAAACTTCTGCTTTGTTCCTGCAGCTAGAACTTGCTGGTTTGTGACGGCTGACACAAAAGATGTTAGCTTTGTAACCAAGTAGTATACAATAGGTTAGCTTTCAGTCCAAGTTAATACAAGGCATGCAGAAATTGTACTCGGGTATATCAGATACAAATGGCAGAAAGTAAATACTTGTAGTAGGTTTGCAGTAAAACACTTAGAGGGTGCTTAGATGATAGCATTTGATTAAGCTGTACGGAATTAAAACACTCATAAAGGGGCGAGCTGATGATGGGTCTCCCACAAATAATCATTATCATATCTATATTACTATCGGATGGATGTATGACAGTTCTATCGAACTCCAGTTTTTCTCAAGTATGGATCTTATCATTAGATGAACACATGGTAGTTTTCTTGGAATCCTTCTGTGCTTGTGTATGCCGTCTTTAACGTCGAAGAAAGGGTGACCCTATATTCTTTCTACTTAATTGCGACATGGTAACGTAGCTTGCCTTTTGTTCTTCCTCAGCTCAATTAAATTGAATCCGCACCAGGCAGGATGCTGTCACATCATTCCCATTTTTTGTTGGTAATGGCCCTCTGATTCGCATTGCTTGTCTCAGTGAATGCACTAGTCTAGTTTTGCCTGTTCTTAATTTAAGTCCATGCGGTCCTAGAAATGACAGAAGATCTCATCATATAATCAACATCAAGTGTTTCTGGGACGCAATTTGACCAACTAATGGTCATCATTCAACTTGAAGATTATCTTTTACGATTTGGATAAACGTCTGATATCTGACTTATCTGGTCTAGATTAAAAATCAATTCCCAGATTTGGGTCTTGGTGGACTGTTAAAAATCAATTATTACCAGTAAACTTTGGTTAAAGAAGGTATATTACTGGTGGTCAGGGCAGTTCTGAGAAAGACCAGGCCTTAATGTACTTCTGAATTGAGCAAGATGATTCCCTAATGATTGACTAGTTGAAACAAGATTTCCCTAAACTGAAAGGATCAAAATAATGATATAATCATCAGACCCTTATAAAGTGTCAACCTTAGTCTAATGTACAAGTTCGTTCCAATTTTGTTGTTTTTTCGAGGGATTCTTTCTAACTCATAAGCAAAGAATTATTACTAACCTTCAATTCAGACAACTACATTCGGGCAAAGGCTACTCTAATGATCGGTTATAGGTCCCCAAATCCCATTTGCTTCAATTAAGGCAGTGTATAGATACCTGCAACTGGGTGTAAGCTTAGTTGCAGGAGTGGCTCTTTTTCAGTGTTTGGATTGATGTAACTTAACTAAAATCCTATTGGGCAGGCTTTATTTGAGGGCTCTTTTACAATACTTCGTTTTACGGTTAATCAGCTCCCGAAAATAGTGGTACGGAAAGGATAATTAAATTTGCTTTATCGGTACGACCAAATGCAATTATGGTTGTCATTTACAAACGAATAAATATGACATTTTGTTTTACTGTATGCAAACTCTCTGAACCAGTTGCGACCACATGTAATTCGAACCCCTGCATTTGTCAACTACTGGTATCCAAACACTCCCTAAAACTGTGTTACGAGTTACATGTATTCCCCTCTAGTTAGAGCTGTAGAAAATGCAAACGAAGTAATAAAGCTAGCAAAAATGTTGTGATTCTCGTCCTCGAAAAAAGTCACAAGCCGAACCAACCTTAACCGTTGCCTTATGTTCTATCATGTGAACCTAAACAAATAATCTGTAAGCGATAATGTAGGTGGTTTAGTTAGCAAACTGCCATGAACATTTCATCATGCTTTCCCAAGGAATCTTTCCATGTTATGCCATGCCAAGAATTGAGGGATAACACCTCACCTGTACTTCTTTAATGGATAAAAAGGAGATGGCACTTCAACTTGGCCATTCGACGAGATGGAAAGTGATTAAAGCGGGAGGGATGGGGGGGTGGTGGGGGCATCAACATGCAATCATGGAGAGGTGGCCACCAAACCGCACTCCCTCTATCCACATGCACACATGGGCCGGACCAATATTCAAATGGGTGGAGAACATGGGGGCCATGTGATGACTCCTTCCACTGAACCTTCCGCAGGGAAAGGCCATGTGTGCGGTATTGGCTATAGAACTCCCATTGCTGTGCCCATGTGAGATGTCTTATCTGAAGCATGGGTGCGCTTGAATACCTCGCGAGACTTCTGTATCGTCTGTTCGCGTACTATTGGCATTTGGTCAGGGTGAGGTTAGAAAAACCCCAGCAGCAAAACTAACTGTATAAGCTTGACTGAATCCTACAAAACGGGTAGTTAAAAATGTTACACTAGCCTGTAGAATTTGACTTGTCCCGGTTCATTTGCCCAGCTTCAACTAACCCAAACTCGTTGAGAACGTTCATATTTACATACAATTGGACTATAAAAACCAGACCGACCTGCAGATAGACAACGATGAATGGCATCTTGTCCAAGTTCCGCATCCATACATGGAGCAAATTCTGCAGTTGTTTTGCTAAACCGATGGCAGCCTGAATGAAGCTCCTTCTTTTTGGATTTATATCGATGTAGATAGCCATAGTTTAGGAAAAATAATTGTTCCGAGGGACTGTCGAATAAAATCAGAATTTTTTGGTTGTACTGGCGAACAATAGCGTTATCCATTAGATTATTCAGTTATTATTAGTTATTACAGAAGGCTAAGGCTATTGTCATTTGTCAGTCGTAGAGCAGTTATTTTGGGCACTGCTCCTATGTTTCTCAAAAGGTTGTTTCCTTCTCATCTCGCCCAAAGACCTTTTTTCTTTTAATTTATATTCATTCATTGCCTTCGGTGCTAGGTTGTGATGCGGATGCATGCATGCAAATGTGATTGCAGCGTGCTGCCATGCTTGCATATGTGTGTGCGAGTGCGTACATTTCAGCCCGTGTGTGGAGTAAATGGTGGCCTGAACCACGACCCCGGCCCGTCGAAAGTTCTATTTTGAGAGACTGGCCTATTGGACATTCTAGGAGTCCAAAGCTTTACTTTCGCTTTCGCAAATTATATTTGGGCTTGGACCTCGATGTTCCTCCAAGCCCACAAGTCTTGGCCAAGGCCATTTCATCCCCTTAAAAGTCTTGGCCAGCCTCATCCAACGAGTATGGCCCCTCTGGTCCAATGCATCACCATGGACCGTATGGCCGGTGCCCTCCTAGACGCGCGGGCATCACGCCCTCCCGGAGATCGAAGACTTCACTCATCTACGGATGCCCACTTGATCAGTGTCGGCACCTGTATAAACAAATTAGGATGTTCTTTGTGAATATAGTTCCATCAGGAGGTTCACAAACAAAGTTCTTAACTCTGTTAAATTAGTACGAAGAAGATGATAGATAAATTGACTAGAAAGGTATAGGAATTTCCCTTACATCGAGAGGATTCAATTCCTGATGGCGACATTTTTAGTATACTTCTCCCAAGATAAAAGAAGCAGTCATTAGGGTTTGCGTTGACGAAAGGGGAAGAAAATAACAACCCAATACCCTGTTGGCACGAGTAATTTGCACCAGTATTGAAAATTAGGAAGTTCAGAGAGAGAATACGTGGAATTGCAAGTCAGTCCAAGATGAAGAATATGATGATGAAGAAGACAAAAGTGATTAGGAAAGAAAACGAAAGATGATGATGGTGCACATTTTGTTCACAACATAGCAACAGTTCTATTGTGGTCAGGAGCTGGGATGATTTGGATGGATCAATTTCTATGCCTATCTTGACGAAATATTGTCTGTTTTGATCTCTAACATATCAAAATATCATTTTAGACCCATGAAACCATGGCTTTTAGCATGTCAGGATGTCATCTTGAACCTCACAATTTTGTCCTATATAAAAAGTGCATCATTGAGAGAGAGAATGTCTTGATTTCATATAAACTAAAATTTCTCTTGACTCACAATCGATGTAAGACTAAAGATGCTGTCCTTCCACAATAAGTTGTGTAGAATTTGAAGAGGTTGATGAGTATCTTGCTGCCTGGTTTAAGGCTCTCTGGTTTATTTAGTGACACAATTTAACAAGAAATTGGGATGATTTTTTTCCTTTTTTTTCATGGTTGAACCATTATGAAATCCATATTATCTAAGATGGCATTGTTCTCTAATGATGATTAGTATGTTTGCACCTTGAAAGTTAGCTTAGAAGACAACATTATTAAATGCAAGAAACAAATGCAAATCAGGTTGGTCGATGTCAGATACACATGCATGATTCAGGCTCAACTCACTTTTGTTTGAATGTGGCTCCTCGAGGTAATGGCTTATTCAAATGGCTTGTGACTTGTCAAGTGAACATATAGATTTATCCAATATTGTGTTCGGATTTTCCTAAGTTCGGCCTTGAAGTTGACATGGAGTCCAATTCCATGATCGTGGCCATCTATGTATTCCAATCAATCATGCATCAGGGCTTGTATTGTGCATGGTGTAGTAGTCCTTGCAGAACATAGCACACGATGCATCACTGTTATCATGCAATAGATGGGCAGCCATAA
Organism: Elaeis guineensis; assembly: GCF_000442705.2. NCBI lineage: Eukaryota > Viridiplantae > Streptophyta > Magnoliopsida > Arecales > Arecaceae > Elaeis > Elaeis guineensis. The sequence goes on from NC_026004.2 coordinate 2,963,227, forward strand.
TCGCGAACTGGAACATTAACTTCGGTCTCTAAACTTGAGAGGATCCGAACCCTCCAATATCATCCCCCTCAATAATGCCAAACATACATCCATACATATGTACGTAAGTTTATAATATGTATATCTTCCTCTCTCTACATCTTTTGCTGGTTAGATTGTTAAAGATTTGTTAAATAGTTTACACTCACATTTGACAAATCTAAACCTAGTTTTTGGAGGTCATCCATCCACAAAAGTCGTCACCGTCCAGATAACATCGGCTGGTGGATATATGACCCAGGCCTTAGTTACGGGGCCCAGTACGGCCCAAATGCGGGAAGCATCCCCTTTAGCGCCAGACATTCCGCGGGGACGAGCGTTAGAAGGACGCGATTCGCGAGCCTGGACGACGCGGTGGCGATGATGGAGGCTTCGAAGCGCCGCGGCGAGGATCGGGACCCACCCAAGGTGGAAGCGCGATGGGGACGGAGGGCGTGGGAGCTTCTGGAGGCGGTGCGGCGGCGGGCTCCGCTGGTCCAGTGCATCACCAACTTTGTGTCCATGGACCTCATGGCCAACGCCCTCCTAGCAGCGGGGGCGTCGCCGGCGATGGTCCACTCCCTATCGGAGATCGACGACTTCACCCCACGTGCCGACGCCATCTTGATCAACGTCGGCACGCTCTCCGACGGGTGGCTCCCATCCATGAGGGCCGCCGCCACCGCCGCCACCCGGGCTGGGTGCCCCTGGGTCCTCGACCCCGTCGCCGTCTCCGCCTCCGACTTCCGCTTGGAGGCTTGCCTCGGCCTCGTGGGCCTCCGCCCCGCCGTCATCCGAGGCAATCCCTCCGAGATTCTAGGGCTTTCTTCCGCGTGTCGGATTCGCGATTCCAAGGTATTAAAAAGTAATTTTCTTTTTTTTTTTTTAAAAAAAAGAGAGAGAAAGACTTCCCCACATTTCTCATGTCATGTTTTCTACTTTCCATGAAACCGTTTTCTTGATTACTAGTTATTTGATTTCTATAACTTTATGATAGTATAGAAGACGTTTCTTTACTAGTGAATTGGGATTAACCTCAAAAGTGCTACTGAATTCTACTAAAAATACGATTGACTTTGGAGAATTTGAATTGAGTTGATATTTAGTGTGTGGTATTGCTCTAAATTGTTGCTGATATGAGCATGTTGAAAGCTAAACTCTATTTTGTGTTTTGAGAAGGAGAGTTTGAGCCCTTCCGACTGGTCTTCATCTTTTCTTCACCACACCCCCCCCCCCCCCCCACAACAAACACTTCGTTCTTTTGGTTATGTAGGAGTTTAGTGTCGAGCCAGTGCTCTATTGTTTATGCTAAGTTAGGGTTTTCTCTTAGGGGTTTAGTTCCTTCGAAGAACTTCACTAGAACATCTATGTCATTGTGACATGTTCTTCCTATTAGCTAAAGCAATTTTGATCATCATTGGCAAATCAACATGTTAAATGAATGGGAAAGGTGGTTTGTTTGTTAAGAAAGAGAATGGATAGACCTACTTTGGGTGGAAGAATAATATGGTGATGAAGACAAGAAGGCAAAGGACATCAACAACTAGAATAAAGTGAATGGAGGACATTGATGAAGTGGGAGATGGAGCGAACAAAAAAAGGTGGTGATGGTGATACTGGACATCTTATTGCCAGTAGCAATGCTGTGCAAGTGGAAGAGTGTGATGAGCATTTTGGTGGTTGGTCAAAGGATATTAGAGTTATTGGTGGTGGTATTGCTATTGCCATTTCTGGTCTCCATAATAGGATGTTGCTTTAGTTTTTAAAGAGACACATGTTGCTGTGTGCTTAGTGTTTTGCCTATCACGAACCATTTAGATGATGCAGACAATTTATAGTCATATCCCAAAGAACCTCTAGAGATTGGTTTTCATCGACAGTAGAGGTAACTTAAACAGGATAAGCCACATTTGTTCTTTATTGACTTGTACATAAACGAGAGAACTGAATTTATGGTTCATTAGGTCATTAATGTAGTATTAACTTTTATATTTTATTATCAGTCATGGCTCGCTGACTCAATAAAGATGGTCTAAAGATGTCACACAGAGAAGAGACTTGTGTATGATTGGTACTAGTGGAGTAGCTGACAGTAAGTGGTACCTTTAAACATGGGATTGTGTTAAACATTAAGAATAGTATCTAATTCATATTCTGCTTATTCATAAGAGATGGTATATGCTCTGCACCATTTAATTTTATATTCCAACTTGAAAACTATTTTATGAGGAAAGATAACGAAACATTAATAAATATGAAAGAAAAAAAAAAATATTTGACCTGTGAATGGGCATGGAGATTACTCTTGATCTTAAATCGTATCTTCTTTTGTTTTCAAAGACTTTTTTGTAGGAAAACAAGGTTGTGGAAAAGCTTGAATAATGCGTTTGTGAAGCAATCAATATTAAAGAGAAGGAAGAAAATAGGATGCTGCAATAAAGCAACTATTGAAAAAAAAAAAAAGAAAAGAAAAGAAAAGTCCCGCCATACCGAGCAATGGCTGAGGGTACAAATGATAGCAGAATTCTCCATCATTTGATGAACAGAACAATTACACTCTTTTCTGAGCTCATAGAAATTGCTGAAGCTTAAAAATTAAATTTCTTGAGTCGAAATTTTGTAGGATCGTGTGCTTTTGGGAATATTTGGTAGGACTCTCTCGAAATTCTCTTTAACCATGATGCTTTTCCTGTATTTGAATTATGTGTCCTTTTCTCCTAATACTTGTTCTGTTTGTGATGCATTTGTGAAAAATTCATGCGCAGGGGGCGGACAGCTCCCATGAATCAATGGATGCTGTGGAAGCTGCCAAGTCATTGGCACAAGCCAGTGGCGCCATAGTTGCGGTATCCGGAGCTGTGGATGTTATCACAGATGGACAGCAGGTGGTGGGTGCAAACAATGGGGTGGCCATGATGCAGAAGATCACAGCAACAGGGTGTGCTGTCACAGCATTAATCGCTGCCTTCATTGCGATCGATCCACCAAATACTCTGGAAGCCACTGCTTGTGCTTTCTCCATCTTTGGTTTGGCAGCAGAGCTGGGAATGGACATGGCAAAAGGACCGGCCTCGCTGCGGATGCATATGATCGATTCACTTCATGGACTTGATGAGCACACTGTAACTTCCCGGGTCAACATTTCCTTCATAACATAGGCTCTCGACAGCAGGTGTATTGATCCCTTCTTCATATCTATACAATGAGAAATTCAAATATTTGCATAGTACAGCCAATACAGATGAGGTGAATTTTACTGAGTATCTTTTCTTTTTCATTATATCCGTATAAATTATTTGCTACCGACTGGAGAACTGCTCCGTTAAAATTATTTGAGACATGATAACTTTTTTCCTTTTGCATTAAGAACTGGCCAATATATTGGTCTTCTTTTATCAAGTCATAATTGATTTATCTGGCCGCTAAAGTTATAAGATTGTTTAGTACGTTGGATAATGTTGGAATCAGGGGCTACGCCCAGATGTGCTTTATTAGAAATTGATGTCTATAGCTGAATTTAATAATATAAATTGGAAAGATGTTCTCTAAGTTGTTGGCTTTATAACAAAGGAAGAAAAATGCTATTATAGAAGTACTCGTTGTATCCTTTAACAGTGGACAAGTATCAAACTAAAGTCATGCAAACACCAACAAACATAAGTATCAACCAGACTATTCTCCATGTTCTTTTCTATTGTAATGTGGTTATCCGTAGCTGGGCTTCTCAGGTGCTTCTCCATCGGTTTTTCCGAGAGGTTTGGACTTCGGACCCCAAGGAGTTACCGATATGGTAGAAGGGCTGGAATGGCCCAAACCTGTTGAGCCGGGCCATCTCATTTTACCGATGTGGTAGGAGAAATTATTGCATGCACCAGGTGCAAGCGAACAAAGGCAAATCCCGGAGCATATGCGCGCAATCGGGAATTGGTGAAATACAAGGGATAGCGTGGCGTGATATTCACCGTGGGATTTGACGCGGTCCAAATGCAGGCTTGGCGTAGATGTCTGGCGCACCACAATGATATAATGGTACTCTTGTCACGAACCAATTTAATATGTGATGGCAGCACGGTGCCGACGCCCGACGGCCTCTCATAATAACACGGAGAAGATTTGGTCCCCTCTCCCATTACGACATTGAAGACGGGTGGGTGGGTCATTAGCGAGGAAGGGAAATAATCACAAATCCGCCATTAAATGGATAGTGGATGGTTGCTGTGATCGTTTCTCGTTACCATCCTCAGAGTACTTTTCTACAGTTGCGGATTTACGGGGAGCAGGTAGATGATCACGTTATAATTACGTCTAAAGATCTATTTTTTTATAAATAAAAAATTTAATAAAAAAATTATATTTTTTTATAAATATTTTTTAAATAATATCTAGATAAAAAAATAATTTATTTATGTTCTTTTATGCATTAAAAAATGATTTGAGAATCTGTTATCAATGTATTTTTGTATTACTATTTTTCTATATAAATTACTATGCTCTATCTATATTTTTCATAATATTTTTTATTATATAAATATTATTATATATTATATTATATTAATATATATTATTATATATAAAATATATTATATTATTATCATAGTATTATATAAATATATATAATATAATATATTATTATATTATTATATTATAATATATTATATTATTATAATATAATATATTGTTATATTATTATATTATAATATATTATATTACATTACATTATATTGATATATCTTAATATATAAGAATATATTATTATATTATATTATATTATTATAATATATTATACTATATTATTATATTATTATATATTATATCATTATAATATATTATCATATATTATAATAGTATATTATATTATTATATTATTATTTATAATATTATAGTATAAAATATTAATATATTATTTTATTTTATTATAATATTTTATTATAATATAATAATATAGTATAATATATTATAAATATTAATAAATAATATATTATATTATTATATATTATTATATAAATATTATACTATTATATGGTTAAAGGTATGTTAGGAATGAATTAAATGAGTTACTTTTTCAATTGATAAAAAAATGATTTAGCCGCCTCCCAGATGGATAAGATTCTCTCATTTCATGGGTAAATATTATCTATAGAAAAGTAACTTATCTATTTTGAAAATCATGAGAATATGGATAAGTTGGCTAATAAAAAAATTGATCAATTTTTTCATGATATTTATCTAAAAAAAATATATCCTAAAAGGATGAAAAAAGAGGACAATAAAAATGATGTACCATGAAATAATGATTTTTATTGATGAAGCTTCGCAGAGCCACGTGACGTGAAGTCAGATTATATCAGAATCTTATGTAGCATCGCAATATGGATGATCTAAATTTCATGATGATCTAGGCTCAATGATCTAAAATGATTATATTTAGAAGATTATAGTTCAATGATTAAAAATCTCTAGATATATCCCAGATTATTAGCTATATAATATTAAAATTATCTATGATAAATTTCATAAAAATATATTTATTTATCATACAAAGTATATTATGATAAAATATTAATATATAATTAATAAATTACATAAAAATATATTTATTAGTGCTATAGATTATTAATCATATATAAATATATTAATTATTATTATAAAATTAATGTTTCTATTTATATTTATATTATTTATTATATGAATGTTTATTTTAATTAGAAAATAAAGTAAATAGAAGTAATATATTAAATATTTTTATTATATAAATATAAAGTATAATAAGAAATTTCTACTCTAATTTAAAATTATCATTAAATCATAATATGACAATTATATGATTAATAATATATTATAATAGAATATATATCATAAATATGATATATAATATTAGAGATATAATATTGGTATAATATATTAATAATATATTGATATATTTTTTTTGCTAGATGAGTGGTAATTTTATCCTTAAATTTCAGTTTAAGATCACTATTCGGAGATGATCTTGAATTCTCGACCTCAAAGATAGATATCCTATTACTAGATTAAATGGTTATTTGAAGAATGAGAGTAATTTGAGATCACTATCATATAGGATCATCATAGTATAACCAACATCATGATTATATAATCTTTACATATTTTATTATCTACTGTTAAACCCTATATTAATGATATATTTTTTTGGTAACATATATTAATGATATCTTTGGGCTTAACTGTTGTCTGAGTATATGACACACTTACCGTTCGAGTATGCTATCTATTGTTTATCAAGGATCTTTCTCTGCAGGTGCTATCAAAGGTTCCAAGCAATTGTAAATTCAATAGCCAAGTGATCTGTAATTTCATGGTCCTACTTATCTCTTTCATGTAATGGTGGTTCCTTGTCGAGGTGCTCCGTATGGGTGGTTGGTCTTTCTGGGATATATTGTAATGCCTATATTTTTGTCACAGTTTTTTTCACTCACGTAAGCTGTATGTGGTAGTTTTGGGATCTGTAAACTGTTTTTCATGGTTCTATTTATATCTAACTTTTTTTGGGGGTAAAATTTATCTCTAACTTTCATGTAATAGTAGTTTCCTTCCGTATGATTTTTTTTTTTTTTTTGGGTAAGGGCTCCCGTACGGTTGTTATGGTCTTGTATTAATGTCAATCTCGAAATATTTTTTAATATTATTTTTTAATACTTATTTCCAAATCTATGCTTCTTCCCATCTTATTTTCAAAAATACCGCACTTGGATTGAAATGGCACCAACCGGTGAAACCTAGTGTTGAACATACGATTTCAAACAGCATGTTGACATGATTTACTATAATAAAAAAATTTAAAATTAAAATTTAATTTTAAATTTAAAATTAAAATCATACGTTGAACATGCAATTTTAATTTTTAAAATAAAATCATATTTTCAAAATATGATTTTATTTTTTATTTTTTATTTTTAAAATATATATTTTTTTTATTTCTGACTTCATACCAAATAATTGGAGGGGCATGGATAGGAGCTTCATCGGGACCGAGGAGGGAAGATGGAGGGGCATCGGTCAACTGGGACGATGGTTGGACAATGGGGGGGTGGGTCGGGGAGAAGGGGCATGGGGGGTTGGGGGGATGGTTTTGTGTTCGCATGGAGTGGGGAGGAGGGGGGAGGGGGTTGGGAGAATGGTTTTGTGTTCGCGCAGAGTGGCGGAGGGCACGGGTGTGAGTTTCGCCAGGGTAGGGGGTGGATGCGTTGGGCTGCTTGGGTCATGGGGTGTAGGCGCAGGGGCCAAGGAGGGTGCAGCATGGGGGAGCCGCAGGGGGGTGTGGGGGGTTGCGGACAAACAGCTAGGGGGCCGCAACAGGTGCAGCATCGACGGCGATGGCCTGGGCCTCACGAGGAAAGGGGGAGATGGCCATGGTGGTTGAGAGAAATGGGCGTGGGGCCTGGGAGGATGGTGCGGCGGCCAGGCAGAGGTGCGTGGCACACCGGAGGGGGGTGGCTGCGGGTCAGCCACCAGCAAATGAAGGTGGAGGATCGTCAGGGGGGTTGGAAGGAAAGATAGAAACGTTAATAATAAAATATTATTATTTGATTAATCATAAAATATTATTATTTTATGCATAATAAAATATCATTATTTTATTAATAATAAAATATCATTATTATTAGAAATAGAAATAGAAGGTATTTATGTAATGTGATATTAATGTATTAAAATTAATAAAAGTGATATATTAATAATATATTAATAAAATAAAATTTATATTGATAAAATAATATATTAATGTATTAATAATATGATATTTTATTAAAAATTAATAAATATATTTATTATTAAAATAAAAATTTTATATAATAATAAATTTACTTATCTGTACCTTCTACCACTTCGCGCAAAGGTAACCCCCCTCGCTCCCAGCCCCTATGCCCACACCCCACGCCCCATGCGCCGCACCCTATCACCCCCGGCTGCCCAGCACCCCCACTCCCCTCAACCCTAGCAAAGCCCGCATCCGCACTTGTGGCCCCCACTTATCCCTTAGTATGAAGTTGAGAATAAAAAAAATAAGATGTGAAAACAAAAAAAAAATGAAATCGTATCTTCAACATGCGATTTCACTGAAATCGCATGTTTAGCCTGCGATTTTAATTTTAAATTTAAAAATAAATTTAAATTTTAAATTTTTAACTATAATGAGCACATTAAATAATAATATTTTATTATTAATTAAATAATAATATTTTATTACTAATAAAAAATAATATTTTTTTATTAATCACATAATAATATTTTTATTAATCAAATAATAATATTTAATTACTAATTAAATAATAAAATTAATTATTAATAAAATAATAATATTTAATTATTAATCAAATAATAATATTTTTATTATTAATCAAATAATAATAATTTATTATTAATTATATATATATATATATATTTTTTTTTTTTTCTATCTTCCCTTCCTCTCAACCATCCCCCTTAGGCGATCCTTCGCTTTCGTCTGTCGGCGGCCGACCTGCACCTACCCCCCTTCGATGCACCAATGTGGTACCACTCGGCCACTGCTCCTCCATGCCATCCCCCTCGGGCCCCTGTCCATTTCTTCTCATCGCCATGGCCGCCTTCTTTCCTTGCGAGGCCCAGGTTGTTGTCGTCGGTGCCACACCCATTGTGACCTCCTCGCCCGTCATTCGTCCGCAGCGTCCCATGACCCCCTGCGGCTCCTCCATGCCGCACACCCCTTGGCCTTGCGTCCGCACCCCATGGCCCCCGCCGCCTGGCGCTCCCATCCCCCTTGACCCCCCAGTGTTGGTGAAGCCCGCATCCGCATCCCCTGCTTCTCCATGCGGATACAAACCACACACCCACCCCCTCTATCCTCCTCTGGCCCCTGCACCCCTCCCCCCCTGTGCCGCACCCTACCGTCTCCGCCACCCAATCATTGCCCCAACCATCCAGCGTGTTTTCCCCTTCTCTCTTCGATCTCGATGAATCTCTCATCCGTGCTCCTTGATCGTCTTTATTTCGAAAACTAGAAGATGTTCAACATAAGATTTTAATTTTAAATTTAAAATTAAAATTAAAATTATAATTATAATTATAATTTTTTTATTATAATAAATCACATCATTTGAAACACTACATTGAACATACGAAATCCTAAATCGTATGCTTAATATATGATTTCATCATGTCCGTACTATTTCAGTTGACTGCTTTATTTTTAAAAATAAAATAAAAAATAAAATAGATTTAAAAATAAATATTAAAAAATTAATATTTTTTTTTAAAAAATCCTTCAATCTTCCGCCAGAGTTCTTTTTCATTCACGTACACTTCGGTCCCTCTTTAACGCAACAAACCCAACCCCCATGAGGCTGAGCTTATAAATTGTTTGTTCCGTGAGTCTAAGTCCCTTTCCTGATGTCCCATCCTTCAAAATAAATAATTTATATTTAATCAACTGCTATTGAGAAAAAAAGTTAAGAGGATATTTTCGAATGAAAATAATAACAAAATTATTGTTTAATCAGATTGAGAGATCCGGCGCACCATGCGTATTTGACGTTTTCTGCGCGCTGCATAGAGTGTTCTGAAAAGCAGCAAGATTCGCTGATGCAGCACGGAACGATGGGCACCCGCTGCGACCACTGCCTCGAATTTCTCATTTTTTTTGGCTGAAAATTTTTTTTTTTTTCCCAACCAAGCAGCCCACCTAAAGAGCCGTTTTGTTTGTTTGCATATATATTGTCCAAAACTACCGGTACGTTTGGTGTTCATCATTCATATTTACTGAGGATGGTATTTGGCAAGTTTTGATATGCGGAAACAATTTAATGCGCATCAACTCGAGTGAAGTTTGGAGTTCTTTGTTTGTTTTTTTTTTTTTTTTTTCTATTATTTTCATTTTCATTTTTATAAAAAATAAGTTAGTACATATTACTATTGAGAACCTATCCGATCAAGTCTCCGCGCTGCTGAAGTACTGTGGGAGAGCTTGGATTGTCGGCTAAATAGATCACAGAGGTTGACAGGAGATTGTGATGTACCTCCCAGATAGTAATGTGGTGGCCACTGTGCATGAATTGTGATGGCTCTAATGATGATCACTTCCGAAGCAGAAGAGGTTGTGCTTGAACCTTTACATCGATGGTAGATCTAACGGTGCAAATGAATCAGATTAAATTAGATCATAAGTGATCTAAATCTGGCTTAATTTTTTGATCAGACTCTAAAATTGGATTCAGACCTAACTTGATAGAAGATTGGATCGGATAAGATTGAATCCAAAATCAAAATTTTGATCCAACTAGTCATTTAGGTTAAATCATATCCATGCATAACCTAGGTCTAACCCAAATAATTCAAGTAAGTTTGGTTCAAATTTGGATTAGATTCTAATTACACTGCACTTGCTTTCAAAAATTCTAGTGAAAAGAAGTAAATGATATGAGATAGTTTCGAATTCTTCTCTTTGATGCAATATCTTCAATTTGAATTTGTGTAGACTATAATGCTCTAGTTTTGTGTTAAGAGTTAAAACACGTACCATCTAATTATGTTTTTTTAATTGCTGATCTCCCCCTACTCCATATACCACCATAAATTTTGAAAGACAAGCAAAATAAAAAAACTGACTTGCAATCAAAAATATCATTAAAAAAATGCACAGAGACTTGCAATTCATCAGAATTATGTCTAGAATTATTTTTTACAACATGGTTTCTTCTAAAAAGAATACACAAGATATGGGTTCAGTTGTTCGGGTCCATATACTATGTCCAGGTCGGATTGGATCAAGTCAAAATTCAGTGAATCTTAATTCGAGTTAGATATAAAATAACTCCAACTTTAAAATCTAATCAAATCCTATGAGTTCTTTAAAATGATTCCAATTGGATCAGTAGGGGGTCCAATCGGGCCATGGGTCAACCCGACCCATTTGCACCCCTAACTGGATTTGACTTGAAATAGCATAAACAAAAAGGTCCTTTTGTTGAAGAGTATCCGATAGAAACCCTATGAGATCCAAATAAGATGAATTCTCAAAGAACAATAGACGTATTGTGAGAATAGCAAGTGACAATATGAAGGCATAAGACAGCTCAAGAACACTTATCTAAAAGGTTTCTTGAGAACGATTTATGTAAGCAAGAGCTGGCACTCACTGTTATGAAAATCGCTTGCGATCATGACTGAGATGTCACTAGATGAGGGGAATTTGATCAGAGGCTTTGTGGTAAATTCGGATTGATCAAATCTATTATATCAATTATGGTCGGTTTCAAAGTGCATCAGTACATATAGTAAATTACTTCGATGATCAAAACATGAGTTGAAACTTAATTGTTAAAGCTAATTTAATTATAAATTTTGGTCACAATTCCTCCCCACCCCAACCACTCTCCAAAAGCAAAGTAGTACTTGTTGTAGCCTATCTCTGACAAGATAGTCGGTCAGGAGCGGAGTTGTTGCGCATGAGCAATGAACGGCAAGGAACCTGCAAAAGAAGTCTTCTTACCGAAAGTTGTTCGATGAAAGATCCTCCGATGCTTAAGTTAGCTGTAGAAAAGAAATAGTCAAAGAGCCAAAAACGAGAGCCAAAGCTTATAATAAGAAAGCTTATCAGATCACCCGTTGGTTACCGATATTTATAAAGTAGATGATGCCATTACTGTATAACTCTCGTCCCTGAATGTTCGAAACATAGGAGTTATGGTATTTAGTGGGTGGTACCTCATTAACTATCGTTAAGACCGAATAATGGATCGCTCGTGAGCGACTAATGCGCTTCATGTTCGTATGTAGTTAATATTCATGTCGAATAACCGTCATCGATTCAGATAGTTAATATAGCCTCGAAGAAGTAGTCGGGTAAATGTCGAATATCACCGGCTAACTTTAGGTTGCATGTTGAAAGAAGTCGGTTAAACACCGATTAGATTAGATCCGTCACCATCAATCAGTCGAACGCTGATTAGATCTAGACTTATGGATCTAAGTCGGGTTGAATCACAGTAACTCGATCGGTTCAAAGATGAATTATCGCATAACTAGTAAGTTGGAAGGTGAGGAAGAAAGCTAGTCGGCTAAGCGATGATGATTTATCCCAACGGTACCTTTATAATTTGTTGAAAGAAAGTTGGAGGCCTATTTGGATCCACGCATAACCTTTTTTATTATGCGAAGAATTCATGGAAATAATGAATTCCTCCTACGGACAACATAATACATACACCCGAAATCATCGAGAAGATGATTCGGCTCACAACTGAACTCACGAACATTCACAACAAACAAATAACACCATTGCCTCCCACTCACGTCCCCACCAACTGCATGCAGTTGAACGCATCCGGCCCATCTTAGACCGGCACACTTTAGAGTACCACCGTCTCCACTGTGAGTCCCGGCCCAAACCCAAATAGCACCCCCCACTCGAGCCCCTCACCGGTCGTCCCTCGCCCCTCCTCGGCCGACCGCCGCCGCATCTCGTCCAGTATGAACAGCACGCAGGCGCTCGACATGTTCCCGAACTCGCTAAGGACGTGCCGCGTCGCGCTGAGCTTTGCAGGTTCCAGGCCCACCTTGGCCTCCACCTGGTCCAAAATGGCCGGCCCACCCGGATGGGCTATCCAGAACAACGAATTCCAGTCCGCTATCCCCAACGGCTGGAACGCACCGACCGGCTATTCTCGATGTTCTTGGTGATAATTCCTGGCACGTCCTTCAGCAAATAGAACGTTAGCCCAGCCTCCGTCAAATGCCCGTCAATGGCGCCGTCGCTGTCTGGCAGGATGGTCTGCGATGCCGACACGATCTCGAATATCGGCCTTTCGATCGTGGTATCGGGATCGGCGCCGACGATGAGCGCGGCGGCGCCGTCGCCGAAGAGCGCCTGGCCGACGAGGCTGTCGAGGTGGTCCTCGGAGGGGCCGCGGAAGGTGACGGCGGTGATCTCGGAGCAGACGACGAGGACGCGGGCGCCGCGGTGGTTCTCGGCGAGGGCCTTGGCGAGGCGGAGGACGGTGCCGCCGGCGAAGCAGCCCTGCTGGTAGAGCATCAAGCGGCCGACGGAGGGGCGGAAGCCGAGGAGCCTGGTGAGCTGGTAGTCGGCGCCGGGCATGTCGACGCCGGAGGTGGTGCAGAAGATGAGGTGGGTGATCCTGGACTTGGGCTGGCCCCACTCTTTAATGGCTCCGACGGCGGCGTCGTGGCCAAGCTTGGGGACCTCGGCGACCACCACGGCTTGCCGGTCGTCCAGGGAGGGGGCCTTGTGGTCACAGACGTTGGGATGCTGCTTCAGGATCTCTTCTGTGAGGTACATGTACCGCTTCTTGATCATGGATTTATCACCTGCATCCAAATAAATGCATTCCATTTGATGAAGAAGAGCGCGACATCAGATTTTTGTTTCCTCTTGTTTTATTTTACGGCAGAAGAGGATAAAAAAACACTTTCTATGTAGTATTATTTTATGGAAAAACTATAGGCATTACCTAGTTTCCGAACTTCCAATATTGGGTAGTTTAATATTTTTATGGTTGGAAGCAGATTTATAGCTTTGTGGGCATTCAAGCATACAAACCCTCGTGGCTGTTTTCTGGGTTACCCGGATTTTGAGTAGCCACGCCATATATAATAGTTTAATACGACTTTTTCCTAGTCTGGTAATAACGGACCGCGTGGATTAAAAACTTGGTTATATAGGAAATCTAGAGAACTTAAGCTATCTTGGCTTCTGAAGCAATGAATTGAACTTTATCTGTCTATTTTCTACTTTTATTTAGATAATAATTATTGTGGCCAATCGCCTCATCGTCAGATCGCCGGAGAACATGCACCTGCAAAAACGAGAAATCCACACTGATCGGAGGCGGCTCCGACGGGGACCCTCCGACGGTCAAGTCAGAGAGGTGACTGGACAACAGTGAAATATAGACAGAGAGCTCGATCGAAGGAGAGAGAGAGAGAGGAGCGAGCCTGTCGTTTCGAAGTCGAGAAGTGGGAGTGATTGAGCGGATCCTTTGCACTGTTGCCTTCCCCGGTTTATATAGTGGAGCACGGTATGGCGCCGTCATTAATGGCGCAGACAAGTGAGGAACCGTCAACTCACCGTAGACTGTCAGAGTCGCCGTGAAAGTGTCACGTCGCCGTGTGGCCGTCAAATCTCCAGGGTTGACAATGCCCTAGGCGGGACAATGCCCCTAGATAGCCGTGCCGCATGTCGCTGTCAGTGCTGACAAGGTCTGGCTGCTGTACGGCGATGGGAGGAGCCGACCGACCCTAAGTCGGTGGCCAGCTGAATGGCGTCGGGCCCCTCCGTCGGTCGGCGAGTCTTTCGTGAGTCGGTCATCGGACCTCTGGGTTCAGTCGGTCGGGAAAAGTGCGCCCGACATATCCTCAGTTGGTCGTGAGCCGACAACTAGCCGGTGATGGCATCCGTCAGTCGACCGCTCCGACCGTCAGTCGGTCGGGCCGCCAGTCGGTCGGTCGGGCCGTCAGTCGGTCGGGCCGCCAGTCGGTCGGTTGGGCCGTCAGTCGGTCGGTCGGTCCCTCCGGCCATCGGTCGAACGGTCGGCGGATATTCCCCAACAATAATTTTTTTCTAATTTTTACTTTTAATTTTTCGGAGAAACTGATAATTAAATTCACTGCAATTTCATGGAAAAAAAAATGCTGTATTAAGTGGAAATCTTGAGAACCACCAAAGAAAATACCATCATATAACAATAATCACCGTGATTTGAATTACAGTACATGCCTGCATGTCTCAAACGAAAGCCAAGTAAGCGTTACGCAATATTGTTTCCATGTATTGAAGCATGAACAGTAGCATGCATGTCTTTTAGTAATGCTTCAACCAAGCACAATTTCTTCAAGATTAGAGCAAGCCATGGTCAAATAAAACGCCATTCTTTCTTACATCATTTAAGAAGGGAAAAATAGAACTAGTGAGATGTTCGTACACATGCGCTGGAATTTCTCCTTGACCTCATGCATGTGCTCTCTGTTGGTGATGCGGAAATAGTAGTCTGGATATGTGCCCTGATCCACGGCATTCGGCGGTGCTGCCGTGCCGATGGCCAGAATAATGGCAGTATCGTCGGCCCTCTGCGCCCTCCAGATGAGGTCAAGGCTCACCTGTAACACCCGGCCCATTTGGGTCCTGGACTAAGCCCAAAAACCCAAAGCCCATATAAAAAAAAAATGGAACGAAGAAGACTTCCACTGGGAGTCTTCTTCCACCCAAATCACCGGAGAAGAAATCGAATCCGAAGGGAATTCGACATCCCCTCCACTCTATAGGACCCCCCTCTCCCCCTCCTAAACAACCCACGATGATCACCGATCTCTCTCTCTCCTTTCTCCTTGTTTTCTCTAATTGAAGTCAAGGCCTCCCGTACTCGTGCTCGTCAGAAATTGGAGCCGACGACGTGTTAAAGCTTGAGGTAAGCCCTTCTCTTCCTTCCTCTCTTCCTTCCCCTCCTTTCCATGGTTTCGTGCACCCTCGCCGGCCTTCGGGATCGCTGGAAAATCCATGAAAAGGGTGAATCCTGTTTTGCTCTGTTTCGATCAGACCCTTTCCTCTCTTTTTCGGCCACCAGCGCCATCGGTTGCGGCGTCTCATCTCTAGGATAGGATCCTCATCCCTTTATCTCTCTTTCCTAAAGGTATTGGCCGCCGGTGACCGGCCAATGACCGAAAAATAAAAGAAAAAGTAGCGATCCCCTGTTTTTTCGATCTCTTCTTGATTTCTTGTCGGTCGAACCTTGACGCCAGCCATCCCTTGCTCCACCATCGCCTCCACTTGCTGTCGGACCTCCAACGAAGCCGTTGCCCTCGCCGGAGCCAAGCTGGAGCCCCCTCGTCCGTCCTCTGTTTCGGCCCAAGGGAGGCCGTGGAAAAAAAAGGAAAAAAAAAAAAGAAAGAAGAAGAAAGAAGAAAGAAGAAAAAGAAAAAAATAAAAAGAAAAAGAGAAAGAGAAAAATAAAATTAAAATTTTTTAAAAAAAAAGAAGAGAGAGAAATTTTCTCTCTCTCCTCTCCCTCCTTTCTCTCTCTTTCCTCTCTCCTCTCTCCTCTCTCTACATTCTCTCTATATTTTCTCTCTAGACCTTTCTCTCTTTATGGATTTTATCTCTCTAGTGTCTTTCTCTCTCCGATTTCATCATGAATCCTAGGATAAAATTGATATGAAAATATGATGACCTGAGATTGTTTCGAAATTCGTGCAGTAGATTAGATTTCGATCCGATTTTTATTCGAAATTGATAAAATCAATCATGGTTAATCCATATTGAGTCATCCTGATATGACCTCTGATGATCCCGACCATAATTGCCTCATCGGAAGGATACGAAGATTCTCTCTCCACTTTCTCTCTCTACTTTTCTCTCTAGAATTTTCTCTCTCTTCATAAATTTTCTCTTTCTAGAAGTCTTATGGATTAGTGGAGGATCCAGATACTTAGACAAATCCTAATTTTGGTTAATCCTGAGAGAGGTCCTAGATTTGTGTTATTAGGATTGATTATCGGATAATTTTCTCCATATATGATTTTTATATTTGATTAGGATTATGAAGAGATGATTGTCTGCATATGATATCGAGTGGAATATTTTGTTAAAGAAATTCATAAATTAAAGAAGAACATCGATTTCTGTGCTTGGATTAGTCACCGATAAAGGTAAGAATCCCTGTACATGATCATCATTATATATGTTATTTTACCATTGATTTTATCTTATTGATTTTGCATCGTTGGATTTGAGATCGATGAATTTGTTATATCTGAGACACTGTTATTTATTTATGTGATTTTGAGCATGAGTATGTTATATCAATACATATGTATCAGCAATTGATGGCATGATTATATAGGTATGACATATTTATTACACTGCAAAATTTGAATTAATTAATGAAGTCAAATATTATAATTTCATGAAAATAAAAAGAAAGAGAAATATGGTTTGGACTGGTCTTGTCATGTGGAATAGCCTGCCAGGAGCTTATGTCTGGGACAGCCCCCACAGGCTTATGTGTGGAAGAATTTAATCCGAAAAAGATTATGAATGATTTGATCCGAGAAAGATCATGGCCACTTTGATTCGAGAAAGATCATGAATATTTCGATCCGAGGAAGATCACAGAAATCGATCCGAATAAAAAATCGTCGCATGATCCTGGTAGTCCAAAATCAAAGCAAAAAAGAAAAGGATTAAAGACGATGTGATAATAGAAGAAAATAGAAAGATAAGACATGAAACAATCGTTGAATAAAATTGTTTCACTTATTAACATATGATAATACATCTCTTTTGATAAAACAGATAATGTATAAATGTTTGCAGTATTCTAGACAGTGAACATCGACTTTTATGTGTTATTGCTTATCTTTATTTTTATATTATATTATTATATTAGTGTGATATAGAAATTCTTACTGGGCTGTAAAGCTCACACCTCTTCATCTTTTTTTTCTTCTCCGAGTTACAAGATGTCCATGATTGGTTATGGTATGGATTTGTGAGTGAGCGGATGCATAGATAGAATATCGTTGATACCTGATTAGAAGATTGAAAGAATATTAATTATAATTATATAAATTTTATAAATTATTATTAAAATTAAATATTATGATTGATAAAATTATAATAATTTAATTTAATTTTATATATTATTTAAAATTTATTTTAAAAAATATACGATATCTGATCTAAATATTGAATTCAGAGTATGACATCATCATTGTTTGTCGTAGTAGCGATCGATGGCCGGTGGAGGACGTATGGCTCGGAGTGCTCCCGGAGGGAAGAGGAAGATTTATGGGGCTGGGTTGGCAGCAACCAGTGCTCCGTGGTCCCGGAGAAATGAGGACAGATGTGCACCTTTGCAATATCACGGGCAGTATAGAACAGACAACAGGCAAACAAATAAACGGCAAAAAAATCGCAGGACCCGATGATTTTACTAACCCATGATGTTGTTTGTTGAGCTAAGATTTACTACAGAGTCGGTAAAGCGCTGTAGTCGGTGAACTTAAAAACGAGGGGGCAAAAAAAAAAAAAATAGAGCTCTGTACGATGTACGACGTGCTGTTGATGAGTTCAGCCTTGGCCCATGTAACGCTGTTTCGGCAGCTTTCCATAAAAGGTGTTGTCTTGGCCCACAGAAATTATTGGATGCACAGGTCCAAGTGAACCCGCGCAAATCTCGAAGCATATGCACGGTGGATAGCGCGAAATCCGGAATTGGTGAAATACAAGGGGCAACGTGGCGTGTTATACACCGTAGGATTTGGCGCAGTACAAATGCACTTGGGGCATGCAATACTTAGACCTTGGCCTGGCCGTAATGCCAATAAAAGATATTCTGATTAACATGATTTTACGGACCATCAATAATAACTGATATGACTTTTTTTTTAAAAAAAATATCAGGCAGGCAAGATGTGGTCGGAATTAGGCAAGATGTGGTCGGAATCTTGTTAATTGCAACTTATTTACAGAAATATATTTGTTTTGGTTACAGAAAGTTGAGTTATTAAGCCGACAAAACAGGAATGAAAAACAACCCAGCTGAAACATCACAACATAGCATATATATATATAAAATTTAAAACAACCAACCTAAATATCATAACTAAGTATTCAGACGATAATCTGTGGACTAGTCAGAAGACTGTTTCTTGACCATTTCGTAACATTTTGTTTCCTTATCTTTCTTGTTATATTCGTATATCAAACTTATACATATGTTATCTCAATAAAAAAAATAAAAAAAAAACATTCACATAGTCTAACATTGCTCTTTTATCTTGCTATCGAAAAAAATATATATATATTAGCCTAACATTGCCATAGTTTTCTCATTAAAATTTTGATATCATCATAGTTTTTGGACTGAGAGTAGCCTCCCTGTGAAAGTTGAAGATTTTGTATCTACTGATTGTTGGGATGCATATTATGTAGAATAATAATTGCTTTGATATTTACATCCAAAAAAAATAGACCTTGTATTTGCCACCATAGGAGATATATGTGATATGTGTTTGCCCAAGATATCCATTGATCCCTCTCAAAATATGCATTTCAAATCTGTAAGTGCCGAACTCTAGAGGGAGTGGAGCACTATCCCCTCTTTTCACAATAAAAATAAACTTCATATCCACCTCTTAATAAAATGCTTGGTGGTCCCCTAATGTTTTCTCACCTTCGTATCCATCTAAAGCATGTTTTGTTGGGGATTGAGAGTTGAATTTTAAAATAAAAATATAATTGAAGAACTTTCATTCTAGCTATTTGATCGGGAGGACTATCTTTTTCTGAGAGGAATAAAAATATTTTACTTTTTCAAAATTCATTCTCTGATTTTTTATAGCATTCAAATTCAATTTCAATCATGAATTAACTGTGTGAGAAATATTATCATTTTAATTTTTATTTCAATTTATTTCAATTTTATTTTTAATTTTATTTTAATTATAATTATGAACCAAATACAACCTCAGGATGAAATCAATATAACATGCTAAATTGTTAAGTAGGATTGTCTTTATTTCCCAAATATATAATGTGCCGATAAGAACGTTGCTAGCTGTCACGCAATGGAGTTTTAGCTCATGCTATACAGTGCACATGACGCATCCCTATGGCAGCCACCACCAACGTCCCTCTTCCCAATCAAAAAAATTTCCTTGCCTGATGACGGATACAGACTTCCAGGAGAATGGTGTTATATGCATCTCTCGGCTTTCATCGTCAAGCTATGTGTTAGATACTGAGTATCATATTTAGTAGTTGGGATTTTTAAATTTTCAATTCAATTTATTATATCTATTGCAGTCAATTTTTTATTGTGCCTGTCATCGATAAAAAATATCTATAAAATAAAATCCATACTGATCGAAATTACATCCGACGGAGATCCTTCGATGCTTAAGTCAGTAAGGAATGATGAACAGCAAATGAATATTCAAAAAGACAGGGTTTCAGCTCTCGAGAGACCTTCCCAAATATTATTTATTTATCTTCTTTTATAGACGAATAGTTGGTAACCATCTGCAATGGTTAGACATATGGGTCCCACTTGTTCCGGTATTATGTGATCATGGGATGAATGACTATACCCTTCACTGATCATGTTTTAGCCATTATGCGATTTTTGCGCTAGCAGTTTCTGATGAGCCAACTATATATCGATAATCAGAATATATGGATCGTACGTCGGCAGTTGTGGAGGTTCGAATGAGCATCAGTCGGTAATTCTGATATGCCAACGATCATCGGTCTGAAATCGATCGAGTCGTTATAGTTGGAGTTTGTCAAATTTACAGATAACTGACTGTCTGTCGGCCAACCGATTGATAGTCGGCAGGTTGTGCTTATCAGGCCGATCGAAAGTCGGAATCGGGGAGTCGGCTGAATTACCTCAACAGTTGCCCCCCACTCCCAAGTCCAAGGTAGTCTGACATGCATGTTGTCACGTAGTCTATCACGTTGGACAAAGAGAGTTGCCATGTGTTGTCTCGAGCTTCAATTCGACTGCAGACATTAATGATTCTTCGAAATAGAAAGGGTCTTTATCCGTTTTGTTGTTTCGATAACCACGATATCATCATTAGAGTGTCACTTCGAGAAGATACTCCGATGTCCGGAGAATCCAGACGATTCGATTTTGACTAGTAGATTTCGATCACGTGTCCAGACATCATTGACTCAGCATCGCTCATGTGAATAGTGGTGAGGTGGCGTGATCTTAGGATAGGTGCGTCGAACCGTCCGATCAGTGGTCAATTTTGATGTGGCCATGTGTCAAAATCTGGGAGAGTCTTGATTTGAATAACTTCATCCGGATCGCCGAGGGGTCCTATATATATAGTGTTCCTTTCATTTGGACTTTTCGCTTTTCCATTCGTCATTTTCCTCTGCAACAGAAAGTTCTACCCCCTAGGTGCTGAGAGCTCTCGAAGTTTCTCTGTTCTTCGCGTCACCTTTAGCTCCAGGTCGAGTTTCTATTCCTTTCTCTTTGATTTTTCTCTTTTTTTCTTCTAGATTTTTTCATTTTCAATGGCAAGTAAGAAAACGAAAGCTTCATCTTCTCGAAAGAGTCGATCGGAGAATCCGATCGACGATTCTCCTTCGAGCCTGGAGATGGAAGTCTCTTCCTTGTCCGAGCCCAATGTCGAACGGTTTCGGGAATAGTATTGTATCCCAGAGTAATATCAGCTTTCTGCTCTTGATCCGGATGATCGGATGAACTCTCCTTCTCTGGATCAGGTTACTTTTTATGTCGAGGACCTTCGGACTGATCTTCAATTTTTGATTTCGGAGTTCGTTTGGAATCTTCTTGATTATTACGGTCTTTGTCCTGCTCAGCTGGCTCCGAACTCTATCCAGCTGATTATCAGCTTCACCTTATTGTGTCGTTCTATCCCGACCAACCCTCATCCTTTTTCTTTTCAGGCTTTTTTTGTTCTTCGTCCTCATCCCAAGGTCAAGGGTTGGTAGTTTTTCAATCCGAGGAAGGGTCTTTCTTTCATTTTCTATCTTCCATCGTCCATTGATGGATGGAAGAATCAATTTTTTTTCATTTCTTCTTCATCTCCTTGGGGCTTTCCTTCACACTAGAATGATTTAAGAATCGGCCCTAACGAACATAGTCGAGTTGACATCATCGATCGAGAAGGATTCCTCTGACTTAAAGATATAGAAGTTACACCGCAACGAGAGCTGATGACAGAGCAGGCTCTCTATGATACCGGACTTAATTCGGTAACTTCTTTAGGTATAGCAAAATCGATCGTTTTATTTTTTTGTTTGCTTCTGAATTTTGTACAGAACTTTATCTTTTGATTGGAGCCATGTGGATGAGAGCACGAGTTTCAGCTGCCGATATCCACCAAAATGCTACTAAGAAGAGAGCAGCGATCGATGCTGGACCATCCCAACCACTGAAAAGAAGTCGGATCGATTCTCAGTCAGTACTGGCAAGGGGGCCCGATGTTCCATCGGTAACAGCTCCCAAGCCGGTTATTGCATTGTCGGCTCTGACCATGCTTCCTCCGATTGATGTGCCATCAGTTGGAGTTGGAATGGTGAGAGATGAAACAGCCACATCAGAACCATCAGCGGCTTCATCAGTGGAGGTTCGGGCCGAATCAATAGTCACAGTTGAACCAAAATAATCTGCTGCTGCACAAGCCTCTCATCAGATGGCACGGTCTCGGATGCAGTCAAGCACCGATTTCATAAAAGTTTCAAGTGAACGACCATCGATTGGAGAGCAGGGGAATGCGCTGACTACTTCTACCGACAATGGATCGTCGATGGGTCATCTGACTCTTTTTGACATCCGAATCCTGATTGGTGAGTCAGCTTTGGCCAATCCAACCTTGGCCAAATGGCTCATCGAAGCAGCTCTTCTCCTATCTGATAGGGAGAGTAGGAAAAATCGGACAGTGTCCAAAATATTTTTCTCATTTTACCCGACGATGCTTGGAGTGAGTCAATGAAAATTTTTCTTTCCTTTTTTTTTTGAGCTGACTTGACTTGTCCTTTACTTTCAGTGGGCATATGATATGTACGCTCTAAAGAGCGAATATCGAAAAATCATCGAGCTTCGTCGGATGTGGATGGATAAGGTGGTGGCCGTTAACGTCGAAAAAGTTATTGTCGTTGAACAACTTCAAGTAGCAACTGAACGAGAGAAGATGCTCCAGAAAGAGATCTCCCATGTGACGGCCGAACTACAGTCCTCCAAAGCTGAACTAGTGTCGGTGCAATAGAACATCACGTCTTTCGAATCTCGGATCAAAAGTAAGAAGCATTCCATCAGTTGGCTTCGGAGAGAGAGAGAGACGAATGTATAGAAGAGCTTGAAATGGAGCGTAGGAGGCATCGGGCCACCATGAAAAGGTTGGCACTGGCCAATGCAGAGTCGACCTCTGTGAAGGAAGAAGCTGAGTCGACAAGAGGTGCTCTAAGTCTGGCCATCAAGAATTTCAAAGATTCACAAGAATTCAAGGATGAAATTCTCGAGGACGGATTCATCTTCTACTGTGTCGGATACAAGGACGATAGAGATGCAGTCGAGAGATAATATCTAGACTTGGACCTAAGCAGCATCGTCCCCCCTAGTTTGAAAAAAGAGGTTGCTGAAGAGACCACCACACCGACTGAAAGAGATGCGCCAGCTGCACCCAAATCGGCTCCAACCACCGAACCAGCTCCAACCACCGAAGTACTGGAGCAAGGTGATGAAGAAGTCGACTGACAACTAGTGTAATACTTTTTCTTTTTCTTTTTATAACTGGATAGTATAATTTTGTAATCGAACTTTGGATCCAATTTTGTAATCTTTTCTTCAATGAATGAAAAAAATTTTTGAGTATGAAATCTCTTTTTACACTTATACTTTCAATGTCGTTAAATAATAGTCAGATTTTTGATTATTCATCAGTGAATTGAATGTCGTCCACTAGTTGTAGTAGAGTTTGTCCGCTAGTCGGGTGTCAGCCAACTTAGCTTACATACTTTTTAAGTATCTGATAGATGATGATAAGCCGAATATTCTTCGACTGACTGTAGTCAAGTTAGTGTATTTTTTACTCAATCGGAGTCGAGTCGGCATAATATTCTGCTTAGTTAAAACTAAGTCGGCATTTTGATTAAAGTCGATTTTTATAATGAAAAATTGAGATATAGTTGGTAAGTCAATTTTTACAATAAAAAATTGAGATATAGTCGGTACAAGCTGATCGATTATTTGTTGATTTGATGCTGTCATTTGATTTAAGTCGATTTTTATAGTGAAAAATTGAGTTACAGTTGGTAAAAAATTATCAATTATTTATCGGTCTAATGCCATTTTGTAGATAACTTATGGATGACTGAAGCTTTCATGATTCCGAATTCCAATATTTCATTTCGAATGTCATATATATAAACAACTTTATTGATAGTACATCTTCAAATTATCGACATTCCAAGTCTGAAGAATAGTCATCCCATCAAAGGTTTCTAGTCGATATGCTCCCGGTTGAAGTATTTTGATTATTCTGTAGGGTCCTTCCTAGTTCGAAGATAATTTTTTCTGATCTAGAGACTTTGAAACTTCGGCTTTTCTTAGGATCAGGTCTCCTAGACGAAAGACCTTCGGCTTGTCAATCATTGTCGGTGATAATGGTATATGGTAGATCGAATCTACATTTGATTGATTTTTGAGTGAAGTCTTCCACCTTACTTTCGGTGATCTGTGCCAAGGGTTCAGCTTCTACCTATTTGGTGAACTAATCGATGGTAACTACTATAAATTTTTTTTGACCGGATGCTGGAGGAAAAGGATCAAGTATGTCGATTTTTCATTATGCGAAGGGCCATGGTGCAACAACTGATGACAGCTGGCTGGCCAATTGATGTTTTATGTTAGCATACTTCTGATATGGTCCACATCTTCAGACAAGTTCAGCAGTATTTTTTTTCATGGTGGGCCAATAATATTCTTGTCGTAAAATTTTATAAGCTAATGATTTACCCCTCAAGTGATTTTCACAAATCCCTTTATGAACTTCTCGGAGTGCATAGTCGGCATCCGTCGGTCTCAGGCACTTCAGTAAGGGAAGAGAGAATGACCTTTTATAAAGTTGTCTATTCATCAAAATATACTGCGAGGCTATCCATCGTAGTCGTTTGACTTCTGAAAGATTTGCAGGTAGAATTTCATCAGTCAAGTACTGGATGATCGAGTCCATCCAGCTTAGCTCATCATTGATTTGTAGCACTTCTTCGAATTTATCAATACTCGATTATTCAAGATATTCGATGAATATCTGACCCAGTGAGTTAAATGAAGTGGTTGCGAGTCAGAAAAGTGCGTCAGCTCAAGCATTCTCTGTTCCTAGAATGTGAGAGATCTCAAAATATTTCAGAGTCGATATAAGATCTTTCACTTTCTGAAGGTACTTCATCATAATGGGATCTCAGACTTTAAATTCAGTGTTAATCTGTCCAGTAATCAACTATGAGTCGATGAAGACCTTCAAGTTGTCAATGTCAAGCTCTTTAGCAATCTTCAAACTGGCTAGGAGAGCTTCATACTCGGCTTAGTTATTGGAAGCTTTAAAATTAAATCGAAGGGCATATTCGGTTACAAACCCTTCGAAATTGGTGAGGATGAGACTGGTTCCACTGCCTTATGCATTGGATGCTCTATCAATATGTAGCATCCGCACTGATGCTAAGTCAGCCTCAGAAGTTTCAACTTGTTTTAATTTATCGTCGAGTTCATCCTCAAGATTATTATCGGATATGATGCACTCGATGATAAAGTCGACTAAAATTTATATCTTCATGGATGGTCGTAGGTGATATTGAATATCAAACTCACTAAGTTTTATTGCCTATTTCACCATTCGATCTGAAGCATCAGATCAGTATAGAATTGTCTTCAACAATTGATCCGTCAAGACGACTATAGGATGTGCTTGGAAGTACGGACGAAGTCGTTGTGATGATATGATTAGAGCATAGACATCTTGTCTGCTCTTGAATATCTTATTTCAGCATTATGAAGCACCATACTTGTATAATAAATTGATCGTTGAATTCGATTTTCATCCTTCTAGATGAGTACCGAACTAACTGCTTCTGTTGAAGTCGCCAGATAGAGATACAAAATTTTTTCCACCTTTGATTTTGTAAGTAATGGTAGAGATATTAGATATCTTTTTAAATTTTTGAAGGATTGTTGGCACTCATCTGACCATGAAAAATCTTTTGCTTGTCTCAAGGTCTTGAAGAAGGATAAACATCTCTCTGCTGATCTTGAGATGAATCGGCTGAGTGCGGCGATCTTTTCATTAAGTTATTCTATCTCTTTCTTGGAGCCTGGATACTTTATATTAATCATAGCCTTTATTTTCTCGAGATTAACCTCAATTCTTCGTTGTGACACAAGAAATTTAAAAAAATTTTTGAAAGTTACTCCGAATGCATACTTAATCAGATTCAATTTCATCTGATGTCATCGAAGTGTGTCGAAGATTTTTTTCAAGTCCCGAACATGATCGAAAGTTTGGAGGCTTCTCACTAGCATATCATCAATGTAGACTTCTATGCTTCATCTAATTTGTGCCTTGAACAGTTTATTGACCGCCATTGATAAGTGGCTCCAGCATTCTTTAAACCGAATGGCATTACTTTGTAACAGTAACTACCTTTGTCGGTTATGAAGGTAGTGTGCTCCTCATCTTCGGATGCCATTCGAATCTGATTATAGCATGCAAAGACGTTCATAAAGCTCAAAAATTAATGTTCTGAAGTCGCATCCACTAGTTGGTCGATCTTTAACAAGAAAAAATTATCCTTCGGACAAGCTTCATTTAGATTTGTATAGTCGACATTCTTCATTTTTCATTGACTTTTCTCACCATCACTACATTAACGAGGCAATCGAGATAATTAACTTCTCTGATGAAACCAGTCATGAGGAGTTTGTCGACTTCTTCATCGATGACCTTCTGCCTTTCAAGAGCAAAATGTCACTTCTTTGTCTCACCAACCTAACTTTAGAATCAATATTCAGCCGGTGGGTTATTACTTTCAGAGAAATTTCAGACATATCAGTTGTCTACCATGTAAAAATATCGACATTTGCTCTTAGTATATTCACCAGTTGTTGCCGCTCCGGATCAGATAATTGTGATCCAATTTGGACTGTCTTCTCAGAATTTTCTTTCAACAGGATAGAAATCAGTTGCTCGGCTGGTTTATCCCTTTCTTCATTTTCTCTTTGATCCAATTTATCGACAGACAAAGAGTCTTCAGATTGATTATTCTTTGCAGAGACTATAAAACAACATCGAGTAAGTTGTTGATCTCTACATATTTTTTCGACTCCATTTTTTGTTGGGAATCGGATCAATAAATGGTATGTTGAAACTACTGCTCTTCGGGCATTAAGTCCAGGTTGTCCAAGTATGGTATTATAGGCCGATGGAACTCGGATGACAGTGAATATCAGGAGAACAGTACTTTATTGTATATCTGTTCCTGTGATTAATAGGAGAGTAATTTTTCTTCTACAGTAACTGCATCTCCAGTAAAACCAACTAGTGGTGTCGAGACTCTTCTGAGTCAGTCAGTCGGTAGTCGCATTTGAAAAAAAATTGAATAAAAGAGAACATCAGTTGAGCTTCCATTATCGACTAGAATTTTTTTTACATCATAGTTTGCTATCATCATAGTTGAGCTTCTATGATGATGCTGTGCTGAAACGATGACAGCATCATCATGGAGAGTTTGTATTCCCCTAACATCATCTTCTGAAAAAGAAATTACATTATCAAATCATCGTTTCTTTGCCAACTCTTCTTCAGAAATTGCCCCCCAGTCCTTCGGTCGCCCAAAGATCATATTGATCACTCCCACCATTGGCCGATTATTGATCGTTTCCTTAGCTTGTGGCTAAGGCTGTTGGTCGGTGGGAGGTTAAGTCGGACGATCTCATCAAAATTTTTCGAGATAGCCACATCGGATCAGGGCCTCTATTTCATCCTTGAGTTGAATATACTATTCGGTATTATGATCGTGATCACGATGAAACTGACAGTACTTCTTTTTGTCATGACTTCTCGGTGGTGCTTTCATCGGTGGGGGATGTCGAAGATACTCCTCTCCTTCGATCTCCATTAAGATCTATATTTGAGGAGCAGAAAGAGGAACGTAGGAGTCATACATATTGCCAAAATTGTTCGGCCTTGGACTTTGTCGATAAGGTGAAGTTTGCTCATTGGTAGTTGACCGACTTGGTTCGATCAGAGCTTCAGTTTTCTTGTTTCTTTTTCGATATTTTTCTTCTATCTGATGCCGGTCAGAAGTGCCTTCATCAGCGCGAATATATTTATATATGCACTACAAGAGTTCTATATAGGTCCGAAAGAGAGTCTTATCCAGAGAATAAATGAATCTGGATCTCTTCAAACCCCTCTTCATGGTCGATATGGTCATATCTTCATTGAGATCCCTGACCTCAAGTGTGGCTGTGTTGAAGCGAGCCATGAAATCCCTCAATGTCTCGGCCTCACTTTGCTTGATTGAGAAGAGATTATCTGATGTCCATAGTACCTTTTGGCTGATGCTGAAATAAGTCACGAAAGAATGCTCGAGCTGCTCGAAGAAATTTATGCTCTCCGGCTAAAGCCCAAAATATCAGGCTTGAGTAGCCTTCCGAATAATTGTCAGAAAGCTAATATATAAGAGGGCATCGGTTATCCCCTGGATCATCATGAGAACCTTGTAACTCTCCAAATGATTAATTGGGTTAGTGGAGCCGTCGTATGGCTCCATCTGCAACATCTTGAATCTATACGGGATCGGCTCGTCCAAAATACGTTGAGAGAGAGATTGAGCAGTATGAAAGTCATAGTCGTTAGAGGACTTCCGACCTTCCACCTGAAGTCAAGTAAGTTAGCGGTCGATCTCTTTGAACTTACGCTCGTAGTCGTCGAGCCGCCGTTGCTGAGATAATCCGGAGATAGAATTTCCTAAAGAATTTGAGGATGAAGAAGGAGAAGGTGCACGCGGCCTTTTTCCCTTCTTAATACTATGTACATGGGAAGGAGAAGAAGATCGCCGTGAGGGATGAGCGATGTGACGAGAACACCGAGAACATCATTGCTCGACTCGATGAGAATATCGAGACGGTTGTTGTTCTACAGATGAAGAGGGTGAGCGCTGTGAAGGACGACTACTGTGCCTGGATGGCACTAAATGAGCCATTGGCTCCTCTGCCGGTGGTTGCTGCTGTTGCTGTGTCTATTGTTGTTGGAGACTGTGGACTACCTCCGTCAACACCTTCATTTGATGCATTAAGCAGCAATTTATACGTCTGTAGTGATTACAGGGTGCGAGGAGCTGGGCTCTACCATTGGAGAAGGGGGAGGAAAATCTTTTCGGTGGGAAGATTGCCTCGCAGATCCTGTAGAATTATTTTGAGCTCTGGTGTTTGCCATTGTTACTCCTATTCCTCCTACCTGGTGTGCCAATTTATTGCGGCCAATCTCTTGTTGCGCTTGTCGCCGATGAAGAGCACCTGCAAAATGAAGTCCACACTAATCGAAATTATATCCGATGGAGATCCTCCGATGCTTAAGTCAGTGGGGAGTGATGAACAGCAGATGAATATTCAAAGAGACAGAGTTTCAGCTCTCAAAAAATCTTTTTAAATGCTGTTTATTTACCACCTTTTATAGACGAGTAGTTGGTAACTGTCTGTAACAGTTGACACGTAGATTCCGCTTGTTCTGGTATTATGTGATCGTGGGACGGATGGTTATACCCGTCACTTATCATATTCTGGTCATTATGTGCTTTCTACGCTGGTAGTTTCTGATGAGCCGACTATATGTCCGTAATCAGAATATGTCGATTGTATTTCGGTAGTTGTAGAAGTCCGAATGAGCATCGGTCGATAACTCTGATATGCCGACGGTCATCGATATGAAATCAGTCAAGTCATCATAGTTGGAGTTTGTCAAATTTGTAGATAGCCGACTGTCAGTCGACCAATCGATTGATAATTGACAGATCGTGCTTATCAGGCTGATCAAAAGTCAGAATCAGAGAGTCGGTTGAATTATCTCAACAGTATCGATCGTCATTTTTGTCCTTCAAATCTTTGCATGTACAAAAAATAAATAAATAAATAAATAAAAAAATAAAAATAAAATTTTAGTTTAGTTCTCCAAGAATACGTTGGCCATCAAAGTTTCTCTGATTAGGATACCAGAAGAGACCCCACTCGAGCAACTTGGCAATACAATAATTGCCATGACGTTGAAGCAGGACCACCACTGATGTTGAAAGTTCTGAAATCCGTGGGGCTATCGGGTTCCAAGTCGACGCTGTATGACACGGAATCTCTTAATTGTATGCCTAATCTATGTAATTATGGAAACAAATGATATCTCAAACTTTCGATAATACTTCATTTTGAAATGGTTATGAATCATTTGGCAAATGCTTAGCAAGCAGTAGTTTTTAAAGTAGCCTGTTGTCAACTTGCAGTCGGTGTTGCTTCTTTGGCTTCGTCCAAGACTTTTCTTTTATGTCTCCATTATGCTTCCAACGCATGTAATATTTATATGAGCTTGCGCATACACAACTAATATTCTACCAATATTTCTTTTAGTATTCTAAATTGGGAATATTCTGATTCGGGCTTCTTCAATGCTAAAAACAAACTTGCCAATCGTATCTCTGCCATTCATAATGCATGTAATTGGCTTGTCATAACTAGCAAAAATTATTAGTGGAATCAAGTCCATCACATTATTTTCAGATCTGTTCTACCAATAAATGACGCATTGCATGCATTGATAGCAAGAAATCACCAATGGAAACCAACAAAAAGGAATCCAGCGTGATTTTTGGTTGAACTGTTTGAATCCACCATTTCTTTTTGCGATTTTTGTTTAAGCAGGGGCCATTTCCATTTAAGATCCATTTCCTCTCCCTTAAGGGTGGAAATAGGCCGAGCGGCTTGTGAGGGGTCTGCAGTCTGGCTTAATCTGTTTATTTAAAATAAGTCAGATATAGATTCTTAAAAAAATTTATTTAAATAAATATATCAGATTTAAAATTTCAAAATCTGGCCTGAAAGCCTGCGAGCTGATCTGTATAAATTGATAATGTATGACAGTATGAGTCTTTACTTTGGTTATGTAGTTATGTATAAGAGTAGCATAGTAAAAAGAGAGGGAAAATCTTTAGCTTTTCATTATGAAAATAATTCTTGAGATACTACTTTCTACTTTTTATTTGATTCGAGTTATATTTACTGTAATTTGAGGTCTGTTAGAGGCAAAAAATTATTATGTTTGATAGATCTTTGGACCTATGTTGAAGCCTTAAAGGCTGTTGGCCTAATTAAAGACCTTAATATTTATAGGCCTTTAAATAAGCTTTCAGGCTATATCAGACTTTTTTATTTTGCAAAACAGACCAAATTGAGCCTCATTTTAAGCCCGAATCAATCCAACAGGCTAGGTTCAGGGCTAGTATTTTACAATACAGGTCTGATCTATTTAAGCCAAAACCTGACCTGACCTGACATATTTCCACCCCCTACTCTCCAACTCCCTTCCCATTGCTGCATCACCAACACCACCAAAATGCTCCAACACCTCCTCTGTTCCTACATTCTCCAAGTCACTTTTCCATTCCACCTCTTCCCCTGTCATGCTCCGAATCCAGTAGATCAGCCATATAACACGGCCGCATACTCCTTAAAAAAAAATCCTAGAGATTATATAAGGCCATAAATTCCTTTGTAACCTCAATACCCATAAATAACAATAGTCTCAATTCATAACAACTAGCAAAATATATATAATTACAAATTCAATTATCTTTCAATCATTTGATCGGCTATCAATAATGCTCTATCTATTTATCATTTTATCTGTAAACCTAATCCATGGCCAAGTATAAGCATTCTGTAACTCTGAGAAGAAAAAGAGAATTAAGATTGTGAGGTTTATAATCTAGTAAACATTGGCCAAAATATTTTTCACCATGACAACATTGGCGAGCCAATCGGGATATGTGGTTTCTCTGATGAAGCCTGCCTCGAGTAGCTTGTCCACTTCCTCATCGATGGCTTTCTATCTTTCAGGAGTGAAAGACCGCTTCTTCTGCCTCACCGGCCTCATTCCAGGGTCGATGTTGAGTCGGTGAGTCATCGTCTCCGGAAAGATGCCAGACATACCCGCTGCCGACCAAGCGAATACGTCGGTATTGGCCTTCAGCAGCTCTACTAGCTGTCGTTGATCAAGGTCGGACAATTGGGATCCGACCCAGACCACTTGTTCGGGATTCTCCGCTATCGGGATGGAAACCAGCTGTTCGGCCGGTTCGCCCCGTTCTTTCTCTCCCCACTGGTCCAACTTATCGGCCGTCAGGGAATCCTTTGCTTCGTTACTTCGAGCAGAGATTTGGAAGTATCGCCGAGCGAGCTGTTGATCCCCGTGCATCTCTCCGACTCCGTTCTTGGTCGGAAACCGAACCAGCAGGTGGTAGGTCGAGACTATAGCTCTGAGGGCGTTTAGTCCGGATCTTCCAAGTATGGTGTTGTAGGCCACAGGCACTTGGACGACTGCGAAGGTCAGGTAGACGGTGCTTTGTCGTGGTTCGATTCCAGCTGTCACGGGAAGAGTAACTTCTCCTTCCATCGTGATGGCCCCTCCGGCGAAACCCACCAGGGGCATGGAGACTCTCTCGAGCCGATCAGCCGACAGTCGCATTCGGGAGAAGATCGAGTAAAACAAAATATTAGTCGAACTTTCATTATCAACAAAGATCCTTTTTACATCATAATTTGCTATTATTACCGAGACAACAACAGCATCGTCATGGGGAGTTTGGATTCTCCGAGCATCTTCATCTGTAAAAGTAATTACATCGTCTTGGCATAGCTTCTTCGTCGACTCCCCTCCAGCAGTCGTCCTCGGGTCCAGTCGTTTGGAGATCATATTGATGACCCCGACCATGGGCTGATTATTCGCTGCCTCCTCAGTCGGTTGGGGTCGTCGGTCGGGGATGGGTCGAGTCGGCGGGTTCCTTCAAAATTTTTCGAGATACCCTCGGCGTATGAGGGCCTCGATTTCATCCTTAAGTTGGATACACTGCTCGGTGTTGTGACCGTGGCCTCGATGAAATTGGCAGTACTTTCATCGGTCGAGGTCCTTTGCCTTCAAAGGCGGAGGCCGTCGCAGATATTCTTCCCTCTCGATCTCCATCAAAATCTGCGCACGAGGAGCAGGGAGAAGAGTATAGGAGTCATACCTGGGATGCATCGGCCTCGGACTCCATCGTCGAGGCGATCTCGGGCTCCGTCGCTGGGGTGAGACCTGTTTGTCGGTCGGGGGCCTGCTGGGTTCGGCAGGGGCCCGACCTTTCCTTCACTTCTCCTTCGGGCCCTTGGCCTCAGTCAGACGTCGGTCGGAAGCTCCTTCGTCTGCGCGCATGTATTTGTACGCGCTCTCCAGCAGTTCGACGTATGTCCAGAGGAGGGTCTTGTCTAAGGAGTATGTAAATCGGAACCCCTTTAGCCTCCTCTTCATGGCTGAGATAGCCATGTCTTCGTGGAGGTCCCGAACCTCAAGCGTGGCCGCATTGAATTGCGTCACGAAGTGTCGGAGCGTCTCGTTTTTTCCCTGCTTGAGAGAAAAAAGGCTGTCCAAAGTTCGTGGCGGCTTCCGGCTGATGCTAAAATGGGCCATGAAAGTTTGTTCGAGCTGTCCGAAGGAGTGGATGCTTTCTGAGCGGAGGTCGGAGTACCAGGCCCTGGCGGCCTTGCGAAGTGTGATGGGGAAGCTGATGCAGAGAAGGACATCGGTTGCCCCTTGGATCGTCATGAGAGCCTTGTAGCTCTCCAGGTGGTCAATCGGATCAGTGGAGCCATCGTAGGGCTCCATATGAGGCATCTTGAACTGACTAGGAATCGGCTCGTCTAGAATGAGTCGGGAGAGAGGTTGGGCGGTCTGAAAGTCGATGTCGTTCGAGGACTTCTGTCCGTTCACCTGAAGCTGGACAAGCCGACGGTCGATTTCTTCGAACCTGCGTTTGTAGTCGTCGGCCCGTCGGTGCTGGGAGACCCCGAGGGTGGAGTCTCCCGACGAGTCTGAGAGGGAGGCAGACGGTATTCGCGGCCGCTTCTCTTTCCTCGCTCGTTCCAGTTGGGAAGGAGACGGTCGTCGGGACCGATGGGTATCATGCCGTGGCCGCCTCTCCTCCTCTCGATGGGAGTGCTGTGACAGCTGCTCCTGAGGAGGAGATGGAGACCGATGCGGGTATCGACGGCTGCTCCTGAAGGTTATCGGGTGTGCCGCCGGTTGCCCCACCGACGATTGTGGCAACCGGATCGGTTGTTGTTGAAGGCTCTTGACTGCATCCATCAGCACAGTCATCTGCCGCACGATCGCTGCGATCCGCACCTCCATGGTCACCACGGGATCGAAGAGCTAGGTTCCGCTATGGAGGGTGGAGGAGAGGCCTCTTCCCGGCGGGAAGAGTGCCTCGCCGATCCGATGGCCCTAGATCGCTGAGCCCTGGTTCTTGTCATTCTGAAAGAATTTTTTTCAAGCTATATGGGGGTCGGACCTCCCCCTTCCTGGCGTGCCAAACCTGTTGCGGCCAATCCCCTCGTCGCCTGATCGTCGGGAACGAGCACCTACAAGAGAAGTCCATACTGACCGGAGATGCCTCCGATGGGGATCCTCCGACGGTCAAGTCAGAGAGGAGACTAGGCAACAGTAGAAAAGAATCAGGAAAACTCAGCGAGAGAGAGAGTGAGAACTAGAGAGAGAGTGAGTCCAGGAGCTTCGAAAGAACCTCCCACAGCACTGTTGCCTTCTCCATTTTATAGTAGAGCGCGGCGTGGTGCCGTCATTAATAGTGCAGACAACTGGGGGAGTTGTCAAATCGTCGGAGACTGTCAGAGTTGCCGCGGACTGTCAAGTCACCGTGGGTTGTCAAATCGTTGGGACTAATCTATATCCTTGACAGGACAATGTCCCAGGGCGGCTATGTCGCATGCCTTTGTCAGGACGGCGGCCCTCAGCAGTCGTACGGCGTTTGAGAGAGCCGACCGACCATACATCGGTATTTGGTTGTGGGATGTTGGGTGAAGACCCAGGGACTCTCCGACGGTCAGTCTGGCGCGTTGCGGGAGTCGGACATCGGGCTCCGCCGTTCGGCCAGTCGGGAACGGAAAGGGTCTACCCGACCGACATACTTTCGGTCGGATGGTGTCGGTAGTCGGTCGGTGCGATCGGTAGAGTCGGACGCCGGTCAGACAGACCAGAGAGTGAGTCGGCGTGAGAGAGATCGGTCGGTATATCCCTACACATTTCATAGTTTTGGCATTTATAAATCCTTATCGAGTCTGAGGTTTCAACAACCCCATCATCACCCATCATCTAATAAAATAATCATGGTAGAGTGGGAGTTAGCTTCAATTAGCTCTAAAATCTTGTTGACCCATTTCACATTACCAACTATTAGCTCGGTTGTGATGATGCCGTAGTCAATGCTCGGTCGACATATACCCAGCTATTGTTAAGTTGTCATGGGAGACACGGTCTTACTATTCATTTTTAGAAGGATAATTTTGCTAGTAGGATCACTACTCAATTGGCAACAATGATTTGGGAGGATTTGGAGCCCTCCTGACCGACTTGTCAAATAGCAGATATGCTTGTCACTTTGGATCGGGAAGGCACTCCCTATCCCTTGCCAACCCCTCGCATTGACTTATATTCTCTTTTTTTAGCTCAAGTCGTTGGCCTTATTGACTTATATTCTCTATTTTTTTTTTACTCAAGTCGTCAGCTTTAATTTTCTAGAAGCCAAGAATAAGGGTCCCATCAGGATTTCTCCCTTTTTTTTCTTTTCATCCCAGCAAATACTGAAATAGTTTTAATAGTCGCATAACAGTACTACTATTCATTCTTAATTATAAAAAAAATGTTGTTGAAAACAAGCTTTATCTTCTTACAAATATAGCATCATCACAGCTGGACTAATACCAACAAACTACAGGCATCGGCACGATACCAACTAGGTGGTTGGGCGGCACAGATCTGCAGGTAGGCCAGAGTATCTCCACGTCTGGATCCACCCACTCCCAACACATTGCGCAAGAATAGGATCCAAGGAACAACAATAACTCTGTGGACTCATTAACCAAAAGAAGGCCCCACCACCATTGCAGGACAAACTAGTAAAATAAGAAATAAACAGCCACCAATTGCCATGATGCCCCAATATTTTAATAATCCCACATGAGCTCAGAAGTCTTCTTCCTTGCTCCATTTTTTATTTTCTGCAAAACTTGAATGGATTCTGATAATTTTAGCTACGGAACGAGACAACATGATTAATACTAAATCCTTCCTAACAAGTTAGATTGCCGACCTTCGCTCCCACAGAGAGAGAGAGGAGGGGGGGGGGGGGGTTGTAACCATCCCCCAAGGGAATTACCAACATTATTCATTTGTAAATTGCAACAGATATAACCATGATGCAAACAAGTCAAAACGAATTACAACTTCTCTTCTCTCAAATAATACAGCACATATTATCCACTTATCACACGCACCTACATGGTTAAAAAAACAGCGGTAAACAGTAAATAAGTAAAAGACAGGCCAAAAAAAAAAAAAAAAAAGGGAGAAGAACACCACCCTGTGATTGAGTGATGAGAAGAAGCTAGTGAACTTCTCCATCGGCGGCCAGCACAGAACGCAGTAGAACCGGGGAGCAGAAAGCTATCACCTTGTGGAACCGGTTCACCGTCCCCGGCAAAGGCGGTACCTTTCTCCACCTGCACGTCAGATTCTCCGTCAAGGTGGCCGAGGAGGAGGAGGTGGTGGCGGTGGTGGTGATCTCACAGAC
Source organism: Elaeis guineensis (assembly GCF_000442705.2). Classification (NCBI taxonomy): domain Eukaryota; kingdom Viridiplantae; phylum Streptophyta; class Magnoliopsida; order Arecales; family Arecaceae; genus Elaeis; species Elaeis guineensis. Next base: position 2,999,687 of record NC_026004.2, read on the forward strand.
GCAGGCCGGGTAGGCCTTGTGGTGGTCCTCGTTGAAGACGTAGACGAGGCCGTCCAGACCGACGCATTTGAGGCTCGCGAACTTGGTGTCGTCGTCATCGGTGTCGAAGAGGGAGGCGAGGAGGTCGTGCGGCATCACGGCGATCTCCGCGAAGTCCATCGTCCCGGGGTCCACTGCCCACAGCGTGAAGCACGTCGGCCCGTCGGGGCTATTGCAGAGGCCGGCGAGGACAAGGCGGTCGCCGCAGGCGAGCAGGAACGAGAAGAGAACCCCCGGCGGCCGGAGGGTCTGGACTCCAGTCCATGTCCGCCGCCCGACATCGAACGCCGCCACGGAGCAGGAGTAGATCCCGAACACGAAGAAGAGCCGCCCGCCGAGGAGCGCGCCCGAGAGCCACTGGGACGAGTTCCCGGACCGGAAGTCCGGCGGCAGCGGGGGACACAGCTCCCAAGAATCCGACGCCGTGTCGTAAATCTCCACCGCGAGTCGGTCCTCGATATCGACGAGCCCCCCCACGAAACGCGCACCGCCGGCGACGATGACCCGCGGCCGGCCGCCGGCTGCGAAGACGCCGACGAGGGGGTTGCAGCGGGAGAAGTGGAGCGGGGACGTCTCGCGCCAGGGGCCGCGGAGGAGGGCCGCATAGCAGAAGCGGGTGGAGGAGGTGGTGGCGAAGAAGAAGCCGCCGGCGCCGGAGAAGCAGTCGACGTGGGCGACGGCGGAGGGGTGCGGGGAGGGTGGCAGGGCGACCCATTCTCCAGCATCCGGGTCGAAGCCGAAGGCCTGGTTCTTGCGGAGGACGACGTTGTTCTGGCCGTAGAGGAAGAACCAAGGCCTTCGCCGGCATGTGGCGGCGGCGCGGGCGGCGAAGGCGGGGTCGGTTACCACCTCCCGCCACTGACGGCAGACGGCGCCGGCCCGGACGATCGAGCGGAGGGGAAGGTAGGAAAGTATCAGCTCCGTCAAGTCCCAGCTCAAGCTCGCCCATCCTGCCGTTCTATTCTCCGTCGTCATCGTTAGGATAAGGGTTTGGGCCGTTTGGTGAGGGAGATGAGGATGACTGGTGGGGAGGGGGAGGACGAGAAGATGGGAGGACTTAGACGGATATAACGATGGGGTGACGTGTCTCTCTTGGAAGCAAAGAAAAGTCTCCTGCAAGTTTAAATTGTATTTTCAGATCGACACGTGTGTACCACTATTCGTGCGAGGAGGTCAATCATACTTGCGGCTAGTGTGGGCACCGAAAGGACTTGAGCTCATTTAAGGCGACAGCGTCGGACAGTTGGACATTTTTTTTTTTCCTTTTCAAAATATGAAAAAAGAAAGAATAGAAAATTCCAAATGAGAATTAATTAGTTTTAAATTATTAAAAGCATTTCATTTTTAAAGGGGGTGTTGGGGAAAGTAGAATATGTCTGACTCACGGGAGACGTAGGGCATTTGCCAACCCTCCGTTCTTTACGACTTTTTTGGCTTCTGGAATGGAGATCCCGTTCACCTCCGGTAAAGGACCATCGGCTTTGTAGCGTTGATTCATTGAATTCCTAAAAGCTCAAAATTGGGATGTGGCTTGGGCTGGGTCTACCCGATTTGGTTTCATTGACAAGTTGTCCATTGCTCATCAATATCAGATTCCTGGTATTAAAACTCAATTAGATTTGAAGCTAGGTTTAGTGCAAGTTAGAGACTCGAGCGACCAGTTTAATTCAAATTCAATCTTATTTTATCATGGTTTTTTTTTTTTTTCCTCGATACCATTTGACTTCAATTGAGAATACTACTCCTAGACTAACAAAATCATGTTGATGGAGCTCAACTAGTTTAGCCAAGTGAAACTTGACATTGCATTACCATCTTTATCTTACATCTAGATTAGAACTTGTAGGTTAGGTCAGCCTTGTGTTGGGTTGGTTACTTGGTTGAAGTTATGTCGCATTCAATCATATTAAAGATTGAATAGGTTAGAGGTTGGGTTAGGTTAGATTTGTCAAACTAATAACATGAACTTATCCATCCATGCTGCACCACTGGGGCATAAAGAAAAGATCCACCCGCATGAGGTGAGCACATTCTTACAGATAAGTGAATGGATGCCGGTAAGATATCAAAAGAAAAGAAAAAGAAAAGCCCAACGGAAGGTGCGATGGAAGAAGATGTGAGGATGAAACTAGCATCCATTGCTTCCCTTTTTTTTTTTTTTAAGGTACAAATCCATTACTTGTTGAAAGATGTAACCTACGTGTCGCATTTGATCAGAGACTGAGGAATGCATACGAGGGCGCACTTTGAAAAAGGGAGTCCACAAGGTGAATTAAATCCTTTTGGAAGTCTAACAAGACTGCACACAAGACAATTAGACCTATAATGACTCAAGCAAGATTTGCTGCGCCTAAATTTTCCCGAAGTCTGAGGCTTGGAGAGTGTTGGATGACGTTTTGATCGCTAAGTGTCAAGAGAATGTTTCATTGCCGTCTTAATTTGACTTGTTTCCTTATCTTTTAGGAATATACGAGAGCTCAAACACATCGTGTCTGTAACAAATTACCCTAAAAAAAATCATATCTGTAACAAATAAAAAGAAAAACTATTAAAATGAAAATTTCCAATATATGGTGCTGTTCTTCATAGAGACGTCTGCTTTCCATTCCGTCACTGCTGTTGCTTTCCATTGGACATCGGAGTTATTATAACGAAAAAATAGTCCAACGTTCCACTCGTGCCAGCTTTACTTTGAAAACCATCCTTGCTCTGGCGATGTGGGTCAAGAGAGACGGGAGCAGCCAGCCATCAACAATTATAGCGAAATAGTAGATTCTTTTTGTCCAATGAATTGCATCTTTTCGGACTACCTCAATTATGTTACATTTTAAAATAAAAATCTTAACTAGAAATTTTATCTGATTAATAAAATCTTCCAACATCCAAACAAACCCGTCAACATATAGATTGGGTTGAGTTATCTGGTCCAAAACTAAAACCAAATGTTAATCCCAAGGCTCACTAGCACACCTTCTGGCTGAACCAATCCAATCCAAGTCGATTTGATTGGTGTTAAGGTCAGAAATTATACGTGTTAAATTGGATGGGATTGGGATCAAACGGATCAGAAACCGGGTCATGATCCAGTCGTTTGAATTGCGCTATCGACACACGGGTAACATCCACCTGGAGGTGAATGGTTTCTCACGAGAGAGTGACGAGATCAGGATGACTTTTTCCATGGAGAGCATAAAGGGAGGATGATGCGAGGATTGAGAAAGCTAGGCTCTAAAAATTCTCGATTGCTCTTCCTTGCTCCCACGTGCCGCCACCGCTCAGCAACTCACGGAAACACCTCCAAAAGGAAAATCGGATGGTGGCGTTCGTTTCAAACTTTAACTTGAATGCGTGTGAGACAGTTCAATTGACACGATTGCTAGATATGCTACGCCAAATTGGTCTCGGTCATGGAGTTGGTGAACATCGTTACATGACCGCTTTGTTCCACGCCATGCAATTCCAAAGGAAAATCCCATGGTGGCGTCAGTTAGAAACTTTAACCCGACCGTGTGTGAGACAATGGGATCTGGCCTGACTTCTCGTTCAGCCTTCTCATTGTTTATTACTACCGCGTGGTACGAGTAACACATGTTATTTTTTTAGTGAAAAATATTAGTGAATCATACATATTGGAAGAATACTTGATTATATAGTTGACAGTCGGTGAAAAACAATTGCGTGGACGGAACATGAGATAGAGAGAGGCGGCGTGAGAAGAAAAAGCGGACTGGGTAAATGCGAATAGCAAGGTACTCAAGAGAAATTGGCATCAGACGTTAGAAGAGACCCATTTATATATGTTTTAAATATTTAGAGTTGCAGATACCGAAAAGAGAAACGTAGATCACCTTTAGAAAAAGGTGGTGCAGTTGCCCTAAATGGCATGAGGTCATATCGAAAGTTCAAAAAAGTTTGACTGCCATGCTATCTTAAGCGCGGTAAGTTTGCTGTCTAATCTATGCAGTCAAAAGCAGTAAAATATTTATAAACCCATCCACTTTTAGGGAAATTAGATTTGGCACCACGTGCACTACTACATGGTAGCTCAACTACCACTTAGATCATGTTATTTTTGCAGGTGTATTCACCGAACACTCATCTCGATGATGATGGACCTATAAAAATAAAACGATTTCATTAGCTCGGTGCAGGACATAATTTTCTAAGGCATGATCGATAAAGCTATCCAACTACTACAGCTTCGCTTCAGAGTTCTAGCACCACAACTGCCAATTGAAGTTAAAATTAAGAAAAGGTCAGACCTAAGCATTGACAAGTTTCTAGCTTCAGAAGTAAAGAAATTAAAGATCTGAAGTAGCTCACAGTCGGAGTCTGTTGTTATCCAACGTCCAGGCCTCACGTATTCTTCAGACTTTGGGCTGGCCAACATATTTGCATCACATTCTGAACTCCGCAAATTACCTGAATGATTTGAAGAATTCTTTACCAACGTTCGATCATTTCCAGAAATGGATGCCAGCGATAGGGAAGAATTCATGGATGACGAACTTGAGCAGCCGCCCTTAACCGAAGGATGACGAACTCTGTTTCGGAAGTACAGGACCTTCAATGATGAGAATGAGATTAGAGATGAGCACTAAGGTACGTTGAAAGGGCAATGAGAGTATCTTCAAATCATTGGAACAACCAACAAAAGATATGGCAGCTTCCTTTATTGGCTAAGTTTTTACCTTCCATCCTTTGCTTCCACATTTATGGGACCTGGCAGCGGCAGCCCATTTAAGCAGCTCTTTCATTTGAGAAACTGCCCTCCTTCGCTCGCCCTTCTGAACATCTTTCTCTGAGCCATCGCTGCTGTCTCCACCATTAGAGCCGGTCGACACAGCATCACATATTGGTAGAACTTTGCAACCCACATTGGCAGAATCTGCCTTGTGGCCCATCCTCAATTCACTGTTCTCAGGGAACCAGAAGCTTTGATTCCAAGGCTGCTGAGGTGCTTCAAGTGCGATGTGCTATAAAAGCATGTTCTACTGTCCTCTCTTCTCAGTAGAATTGTCGATGTGCTCTTATTTTGCTCCTCATCCTCTTCTTCTTCTTCTTCTTCCAATACTTCTTTTGAGCTCTGGCATCCACCACCTCGATTATATATCACCAAATCTCTTCGTTTCACTTCATCTAAGCATTTGATTGCATATAACAATGTCAGTACAGTTAGTGAAGATGATACTTTGTTCAATGAACAAAATGAAAAGATTAGTTTCATGATCTCTTACCTTCAGACTTCCTCTGGCTCCAATTACGAGTAGCAGTGACCCCTGAATGGTCACGCTGCGTTTTGAATAGCCATCGCAGGATCTAACATCAAGCAATTTGTAACGTGAGTAACATGCACCTAATCGTAGTTTAAACTATCCTAAAGACTAAGTTAACCACGAGACTTACCTGCATGTTCTCTAGCTGTTATGTGGTGATAATGGTTGTGGCGGGTGCGAATCTTTGGTCGTCAAAGATCACAACCCTGTCACATTTCTATGCAGAGATTCCTCTCTGTCTCTCCTGTCTTTTTCTCTCTATAAGCCAATATGGTTCGAGGAATCAATCGAGAATTAGGATTTATCTAGGTCAAGGTGGTGGGAAGACAGCACAGAACAGGACTAGAGTGGGTTGGCTGTCAAGAGAGCATATGTATGGGTTAAGGGGGTTCAAGAGGATGAGATTTGGATTAGTGGTTTATATATATGTGCAATGAGGTGGCCATGTGAGGCATATACAAAGGGGCCCATGTACTGGTTTCTTCCTTTATTCGATCAACCCTTTTAGGTGGGTGTGTGGGGGCCTTTTAGCCCACATGGGTGACACGCTAGCTGACTTCAGCCATTCCTCCAATATAGTATTAAAATGCTCGAGACTTTATTATTTTTGGTAAGCCATGTGTTGGAGTTCCAATAGCTTATAATGAGGCATTTGGGGCGCTCATGCGAGGCGTCACGACCTCCCCCATTTGAATGTAAAGTGGACTTTGAGCTTTGAAGCATCCAGGTGCTTCGGATCTTGGTACAGGCGGGGAGTTTTGGTGCGGGAATCTAGGTAAGCCTAGGGACGAAGAAATTATATGCTGCACCATGTGCACAATGCTTACCAAACTATCTCGTTTCTATAGGCCCTATTTATCATGTATTTAACTTGATGATTGGCCCATGGGAATGGAACCATCTGATTCGTGTTATGTACGGCCACATTGGGATTTGTGGTGCAAGATATAATCTACCCTAGGGATGAGGACTTTCTCAACTTGGTGGCACACTGGCCTGAATAGAGTTTAAATCTTTTGTGCAGATGAAAGATGCACTTTCTTTTAGATGAATCTACAGTTGGGTCGTATATCGCATAGATTTTAAAGCAATCCAAACTTCATCATTATCTACCTGCATAGATCTCAACATGACATGTGCACGATCCAACCATGGATTGATGCAAGCAAAGGTGCATCCTTCCTTGATGCCAAAGATGCAAACCCTATCCCAACTAACCTTGATGTAAATTTTGAATTTTCTATCGGCACTATCTCCGTGTGATTTTTGATTGCATCCGTGTCGGTGGATGGATGCACAACTTGAGCACTTTGAGATCTATGCACTAGATGATCCAACAAGGGTTCGCATGGAAGAAGGTGAATCCTTCTTTTGGGTGAAACATAGAACCCTTATCCATCTAGTCCCATGCGGCACCATCACTGGCCATGTTGAGCCTCGTTATTCCTCATTAAATCATCTAATATTTTTTACTAAAAATTATTGAGAAAAAATTAAGAGTTACTGGAGAAGGGAAATGCTTTTTTTTTTTTTTTGATGTAAAGGGAGGGAAAAAACTCATCCAAATTTATTATAAAAAAAAAAGTACATAAAAGATTAAAAAAAAAAAGAAAGAGAAACTCCATCAACATCGAAATTCAAATTTCAAATTTGAATTTCGAAAAGAAGAGAGAAATCATGTCTTGCTGCCGACGGGATGAAGCAATACCGACCTGGAGGAGATCGAATCCATTTGTCCCACCTTCATCCGATGCTACCATGAATGGTCGTTCCATGCAAAGAGAGGGGGAGAGAGGCATGACCTCTGTCCAGCCGCCGTTGGAAGAGGGAGAGAGAGCACTGGACCACCATCGAAAAGAACTGGCTTGGCCTTCCACTGTCCGTCGCCGACCAGAGAAAGAGAGGGAGAAAGAGAGAGAGGGAGGCACGACCTGCCGTCGTCTGTCGTTGGCTGAAAGGAGGGACTTGCCGATGGAGACCTGAACTCAAAGAGAAGAGAGGGAGGGTGGGTCTACCGCCAAAAGGGATTGGCGAAGAGAGAGGGAGGGAGGGTGCTTGTCCTTCCACCTTTTGTTGCCCGCTCAAGTGAGATCCGTTGATGGGGATCGAAACACAGAGAAGAGAGGGAGGGAGGGGGAAGATGGGACAGGAAGGGAGAGGGGCCTGACGCGGACCATCAGAAGGGAAGAGCAGGGCCGGCTAAAAGGTAAAGCCACCAACATCTTTGCTTTAGGCCCCCGTTTACTTTAGGCCCCACTATCCATTTGGCTTCACTATTTTAGTATCTTAATCGCAAACAATCTCAAGCCATGGGTTGCCTTCCTTTCCTCTTTCCCACTAATAGCTATGCAGTTTTCGGGATTATTCTCCTCATAGAAGAGGCATGCCACCATTATGGCATAGCTTAGGATTTCGTGCTTTATGGGGTACGGCCTCTCAAGGAGCTATTTCTTCACTTCCCAATATAAAGCATTTATGGCTGTTGGGTTTGCTTCTTTTCCAAGTGGACCAAACCTCCCACGTAGGAACTTCTCTGGGTACAAATGATCTGCCATCCACACCGAGGCTTTTGTGCTTGCGGATTTGGAATACAGCATGGGAAATTAGGAATTTCTATGCGCGCCTCCGTATCGATAAAAAGTCGGGGAGGGAGTAAATGGCTGAGGAGTCGTATGTTGGTACACTATCCGTGGATAAGACAGAGATAGTTAGATAGAAAAAGATGGGAGAGGAGAATCATTCCAACATCGCTCTCAGCTCGCCATCTCGCCATCTCTTCCTGCCCGCGCGTACAGTCACCGACTTCCACGATTATTAATTTTTTTCTGAGAAAATCATTTAAAATTAATTATTTTTTATATATAATAGATTAAATAATTTTTTTTTGAAATAAATTTAAATAATTTAAGATATATGAAAATATTTTTGATTTTCTATCCAATGATAAAAAATTAAAATCATTAGACAACGATAGTTTGAAAGAATATTGTCTTCATCTTGAATGTTCCTTAAAATATAATAACTACTTTGATATTAATGGTTTAGATTTATTTTCAGAGCTAAAAGTTTTAAAAGAAATTGTACAAGTGAAAGATAACAGTCCAATGGATGTACTCAATCATATAAAAAGATTTGACTCTTTTCCAAATACATATATTACTTTTAAAATAATGTTAACAATTTCGGTAAGTGTTGCTTCGGCAGAATGAAGTTTTTCAAAACTAAAATTAATAAAATCTTACTTAAGATCAACAATGTCTCAAGAAAGATTAAATGGATTGGCTATATTATCAATTGAAAAAAAAAATATTAGAAGAACTTGATTATAAATATTTAATTAAAAAATTTACATCTCAAAAAGCTAAAAAAATAAGATTTTAATAAAAAATTTATATAAATTTTAATTAAAAAAAAGACCTCATTCTAATATTTAGTTTTAGGTCTTCATATGTGTTGAGCCACCCCTGGGGAAGAGAAGGGGGGTCGGCAGCCGCCCAAGGAATGAAACATGGGGGGAGGCCCCAATGGGGGAGGTAGATCTCGATCGGAGGAGCAAGAGGGGGCCTCGAGCGGAAGAGGAATATCCCAATCGAGAAGAAGAGATCTCACGGCCAGAGAACGAGAGAAGAGAAAGAGAGGAGAGGAAGGGAGAAAAAAATATTGTAGATCTATACCTCGGACTCGGTCCCAACAACCTCGCTATCATCGATCTAGTCATACCCGAGCTATCAGAGATGGATATCAACTTCATAGGATAGGATCTTGCTCTTGACGATCAATAGATCGTCTCGGACGACCTACAGGTCATCCATTATGACCAACTTAATCGACTATAACGTAGCTATGTAGAATTGATCTTCTAAATTGAGAAAGTCCAGATAAGGAAGAACTTTTTTTGTGGTCCAATCTTCCATAAAAGAAAAGTTTTTCTCCAAATTTATCTCTGCGACAAATTTGAGATCTGTCAGAACTCTAAGACGGATATATCTTCAACTCTTCTCATATAAATAAAAGCTCCAGGATCCTCCAAAGATACGCAATCAATCTATTCATAAATCTCTTCTCTCATCGTTCTTCATTTCCTGACTTGAGCATCTGAGAATTTACACCGGAGTCATCCCTCCTAATGTGGACTTATTTTACAGACGTTCGGATGAAGCCTCAAGAGCAGATTCACCTCGGCCACGTTTATTTTGACGTTCGATCTCAGACGGAGAGATCAGCAGCAACAACAATCAAAAAAAAAAAAAAGTGGGCCACCTGAAGGCATAGGTTCTGTCGAACGACCCACCGTCGATGAATAACAGTGACCCCACGAAACTCCGGCAGCAACTAAAACATGAGAACAACCAACACCCAGACTGGAGCCGAAGAAAACCCAAAGAAGGAAGATCGGAGGAGAAAGATCAGAGAAGTCCTCGCCATCTCGCGAGAAGAGCCGGAGCCGGTGATCAGAGAAGAGTTGGAGGAGGACGATCGGAGAAGTCCTCGCCATCTCGCGAGAAGAACCGAAGAAGAGAAAGATGGGGGAAGAGCAGGGGAAGAGGGAGAGAGAGAGAGAGGGGAAGAGCAGGGGAAGAGGAACAAAGGAAGATAGAGAGAGAAGGGGAAAAAAGAGAGGGGTTCGGCGGTCGGCCAGCGTTGGCCAGCCGCCAGGGGAGGTGACGCCTGCAAAAGCCTCTTTGCTCGAAGAGAAGGGGAGGAAAAAAAAATTCTCAGAGCTTCTCTCTCTTAACGACGCTGGCCGGCTGCTGGAGGAGGTGACGCCGGTGGAAGCCTCTTGGCTCGAAGAGAAGGGGACAGAAAAAAATTCTCAAAGCTTCTCTCTCTCAACGAGTGATCTGATTCAAAAAGGGGGAAATGCTTTAGATCACTCATTTAATCTACTAATGCCTGTTTAAGAAGGGTCCTTCTCCATTAAAACCAAAATATGAGAAGAAAATAGAACATCTCGTCCACCAAATGTTGAAAGAAAGCCACCTTCCCCCTTCGCTACGCAATTGCTTCTTAGCCAAATAATCCAATCAGCTGTTCCCAGCCCAAGGAAGTCGCAGCTCCTCTATAATGCAAGATAATCTTCGACAGCTGAGGAATGTTTCCTATCTATTTGTTTACATCCATGCCATGAAGTTCTGGAGTGAAATACAAATGAATTTCTACCAGCAACTCTGAGGTGTCCATTCTGACTACATTTTACAATAAACAAAATAAAACCCCTAGAGGTAGGAATTATAGATGAACATCATCTTGCCAGAAGTCTTAGAAAAAAGAGTCCTTCGGTTAATAAAAATTGATCGATGGAGGATTTTTTTTTTTTTTTTTCCCTAGCGCGAAACAAGAAAAATATTCGTTCCCCCTTCTTTATGGAACAACCACGGTTGCTTTAAATGCACCTTGAGACGCACATACGGCATCTGAAATCTCACGATTCATACTTCACGCAGAGGCAAAAGGATTCCACATGAACTGATCTGCTAGGCTCCTAAAATTATTCATGTCATGCCACTGCCAAAAGTTTTCCACCACCGACAAGGATAGGAGGGGCATTCTGTAGATGTAACAATAGTATGCGTACAACAATAAAATTGGCTATATTCTTGAAGCAATTGAACGTCCTGGGAAGGTCGCTGGTAACCTAATTTGTATGTTTACAGATTTGTCAAAACCGACTTGCCTAAAAGCAGAAAAACCACACGCTTACACTAGGACAATCGAAACTTTCCACCAATTATCAAAAATAAGCAATAAATTTACACAAGTTACAAAAATCTCCAATCACTTCAGAAGAGTCTCCATGGCTTCAAAGAACAGTGGTGCCAGTTCTGGGCTTGGTGTCTTGACCGCACATTTTACACCAGGAACACCGACAACAACCGTAAGCTCTATCAAGAATGGAATACCTCGAGGAATCTTGGCTGAGAGATACAATATTTCTTTGTTTGCATTCCTGCGCTTTGCTAGAAAGAACACATTGGATGCAGCCAAATGTTCAACAGTAGCATCCATGCTGTTGACAACGCAGTTTGTCAGGTCCTTGGAGACTTCATTTGAATCAGGAAGCGATTTCCATGTCTGCATGTGAGCGATGATTGTAAGTACAATATGTAAATTCCCAATTCCCGATCAGAACTAAAAATGTGATCAATGGCATTTTCTTTTGCAACTAAATAATCAAATACTTATTTCTATAGAGTAAGTGCAGTAGAAGATGTGCATGTAAGTTGCATTTTCAAATAAAACAATATCTTTTTAGTATTAAGAAAAGAAAAAACAGTCTCTACATCATTTCTCCTAATACACAAGTATTTGGGTGGTAACTTTACTTGCTCTCCGAAACACTTCTGAAGGGAACTTCTAATGCATTGAATAGCCCAGCAGTTCTCTTAGGACTCGTTTGTTTGGTTGATGGGAAGGGGAGGGAAGAAGAGGCACTTCCTGAAAAGTGGAGGGCGGATCTTTTGTTTAGTTGAAGTTTTAAAAGGACAAAAAATGAAAAAAACTCTTCCCATGAGAAATCACTTCCCACATTTCATGGAAAGTGGAAACTCATAGAAAAAATGAGTTTTGGCACTTCCCATGGGATGAAAAGTGGTGGTACTTTTTTTTTTTCAAAATATCCTTTTGAGATTAATGACCAAGATTTTTCAAAATATCAATTGATGGTTAAGATGAAATATTGAATAGTGATATAATATTATATTAGTATTATCCTAATATTTATATAAATATAATATTAATATCAATATCAATATTATAATATTTATTATATTTTAATATTATTTTAATATTTACACTAATATAATATTTTTATTAATATTAATATAATATTTATATTAATATATTGATATTTATATTAATATTATATTATATTTAATATTATATTTATATCTATATTAATAAATTTATTATATTAAATATTAATATTATAATATTATAATATTAATATAATAAATTATTATGATCTTATGTTATATTATAATATATTAATATTATATTTATATTAATATAAATATAATATTTATATTTATATAAAGTTTAGAAGCAAAAATGTATGGTTTTATATCTATTGAGGATATAATAGATATTTTATACAGTTTTTCTAATAAAATAGATGCTCAATCGAACATAAGCTACTCTACAATAAGTTACTTTCCTATAGTCAACCAAACATGCCAAAATCCTATTCTCAGAAAGTAACTTCTCAAGAAGTAACTTCCTAAAAAATTACTTCCTAGGAAGAAAAATTCTTCCCACAAACCAAACGAGTCCTTAAAGCTCATTCAAGAGAATCGCCACGAGCAAAAAGATTTAAGGGGAAAAGGTCATGAGACCCTTCCACATTAGTGCATGATTTCAAGCATGAGGAATGCTTCCACAAAATAAAGAGTGCAACCCACGTGCCCTCCCCTAATCTATCATTGCGATCCCATTCCCAACCTTCCAGTAAACCATGTTTTCATAAAAAAAAAATAGTGAGATTGGAGATATTTACATGTCTTTGTTTCATATGAATCCCATTTATTATCAAAACCATCTATTATCACAACAATCAGCTATCACCTATCATATGCCGATTGCTTGTGCCTACACTAGCAAGAATATCAGAAACAATAAAACATTCAATATCATATTCCTCTAAATGTGCCAAAAAACAATAGACTTAATTTTAAGGGTGCAATTACAATGGCAAAGAAAATGGTAAGTGAGAGATAGAAAGATGAGTACAAGAAGCCTTTTCCAGGGTAATGGTCATTGAATTATGATGAACTTCATCTTGAAATTTACCCTTACAACAAGCTCATAAAGAGTTTGTTATGTTCAAACATACCACCAGGCAATACCACTTATGACGGTTAAAACTAACACTAAATTTGGTTGGTGTGAGCGTCTGGGAATGGATCCAATTAGAAACAAGCATTTGCTAGTATACGTATTAGCAATATCTAGAAGAGGTTATTGGCACAGTGATATTGTTGGCTGGCTGCAGTAGGAACAGATTAACTAGAACCAAAACCGAAGAAGATTGAAAATTGGCATCTTAAACCACTGAATAAATTTTTAGATCCATAACAGTGATGAAATTTTGGATGGCATGATCCAAATTGTTAAGAATGAAAAACAGTCACCAATCCTAAAATCGCTCACCTCCAGAAAATTTGCACGCTCCATTCTACCATCTTCCACAAAGAACACATGCAATGAGATTTTATCATTGAAATACCAGACTGGCTGCTGGTTATTTTTCACTGCAACCTGCAGAAGTGAGGTTGGAGGCCCAGGCGAGACATTCTGGAAGAGAACCATAGGTAGAAGGGTCCTGGCTGATGCTCCAGGTTGCAATGGAGGGACCTAACAAAAAAAGAAGAATGCTCAAATACATTTTAAGCTTTGTCCAACCAATATGTTAAGTACAGGGGGTTCTAGGCAACATGATCACCTGTAGAGGTCCAGCAGCTGCAAGACCAAATGTATTTTTGTTAAATTGTATCATGAACCCATCTAGCACAGCCTGTGAGTTGTTCTCAAAAAATAAACCATAAAATATTTGGCCCTCACGCCGCATAAGCTGTGCACTTATTTGTAGACCTTGACCAGTTGACGAGGGCAGTAATACAGGTAAAGGAGGCCTGCAACAACAATTAAAACAATTACTACATTGACAAGCAGGAGACTAATCAATATTTTAGAATGCAATGGAATAGGTGAAAGGAAAATGCAGAACCAGAGATCATGTAAGCTAACCATCCTCACCCTGAAGGTGGTGTGGCTGGCTGGCCGACAGGGACAATGGCATTATCCAGACCTACCAAATCGCCAAGTAAATCAGGCATAGGAGCAGCAGGTGAGGGTGCTGGTGCTGGAGATGGTGCTGGCACTGGATGCCTTGTCGAGGTATGTGGAACAGTACTTGTACTAGAGGGGGCAGGTGCACCATCAACTGCATGAGAAGGTGACTCAGAATACCCTGTTTCGACCCCATCAGGATATTCATCATCATCTGGTCTAGGTGCAGCTTTGGTACGGCTCACAAATGCTTCTGGAGGCTTATGATAAACAGAAGATAGTGTAGCAATGTTCGCAAGGAGCTCATCAAGAAGTGAAGGATCAAGTTGGTTTGAATCATCACTGATTACTGGCTTCTCAGCTAAAACAACATCTTTAGCAGCCTGAGAAATAGAAAAAAAAAATCAGGCTCACTAAATAATATGGCACTTTGAAAAACATTGACAATCCAAAGGGCTTACTATACCTCAGGATCAGTGGAAAGAAGGCGCCAATATATGTAGGCACGGTCACGCAAATCAGGATTGTCAGTCTCCACAGTGGCATTATTAAGAACAGCCTATAGCACATGAATGCATGCAAATTAGAGTGCTAAATAACAAACAGAACAGCTTTGTATAGTTACATATTAACCTTCACACAAAGGTCTCTAGAAGCTAATGAATGTTTTCCATGTATGAGCAAGAAATATACATTTGCTACCAAAAAAAAAAATCTATGTCAATTGCCGGCAACATTGTACAGAAGAACGGGGAAAAGGAGGTCTGGAATTCTAGACTTCTTAGAGAGGATTGTACAAGAAATAATAATGATTAATTTGTAAAAGAATGCCTTCTGAGCATTGGAAGATCTCAGTTGTGGATTCTATTAGAAGATGAGCCTCCCCTTCTCATCCTAAGTGACAGGTATT
Organism: Elaeis guineensis; assembly: GCF_000442705.2. Classification (NCBI taxonomy): domain Eukaryota; kingdom Viridiplantae; phylum Streptophyta; class Magnoliopsida; order Arecales; family Arecaceae; genus Elaeis; species Elaeis guineensis. The sequence continues at coordinate 3,014,696 of NC_026004.2, forward strand.
AATCTGTCCTGAAAGTGCATGTAAAAGCTCCAATGAAATTGGAATGAAGGGAAAGTGCAATGACAAACATGCTCTTGCATAATGGTGACATTCCTTGTTGATACAAAGCTCAATAAATAAATTTTATCAGCAATATGGCAATACCAATGAAGTTCAAATCATGCAAACACAAGAAATAACTATAGGAAACCTGAATCATCTGCTGTGGGCCTTCAGTTGGCTTCTTAAGAAACAACTTGACAGTTGCAGTGAGCAACTGCAGTTGCACAAGTGCAGGCTCTTCTGGAAAACTTTCTAGAAAGCTCTCAAGGAGCTCATCAGCATTGTCAATTCTTTCTGCATATTCCCCAATTATCCAGATCATTGACGCCTGCAGCAAGAGAATCAAGGCAGAAATTAAAACATAAATACACTAATTGAAAACATAAAATGTTTTCTAATTAATCTTCAAGGATGAGCCTTCACCTTAGCTTCTGGCTCATCTAATGTGTCTAAACTCTCGCAGAGAGTTGCAATGATGGATTCATAGCTGCAAATAGAAATTACAATGCATAATAAGAACTGGAGCTAAAAAGCAGTCGATGCAGCCCCGTGTTAAACAAGAAAGCAGGGCAACCACAACAAGGATTAAATAACCCACACTCACGTGTTTGGATAACGCCTGAAAATGTCCTTGATGACAATGATAGCCTCCTGCACAACATAATTTACTTTTATCTTTATGAGCTCAAGCAACACACTGATGCACCGCTCAGCAGCTCTCTCTAACTTTATGGCACAGCGGCCGATTGCACGTACAGCCTTCCTAACAAAATCTACATCTACTTCTGTAGCATACTCTTTGAACTCCAATAGAACCTGAAAGGAAAATCATTAATTTCTGTAAAAAAAAAGGTAGTTCAAAAAACTCCAAGCCCTTAGTGCACAAATATTACTACAGATACCAGAAGTCTCAAAAACGAATATAACAAAAGAAAGAATGAAAAGCTAGTTAAATTTATAGTGTTGATAATGCACTTGCTCAAAAAACAATGACATATATGTCAACAGTCATCAACTAAATGAAGAGGTATATCTTCAATGAAGATGTTAGACTAAACTAGGAGCACAAATAGGATATATAGAGGAAATAGATTGTAATAGAGGTGAAGTTCGATGAAGTGGAGAGGGGAATCTAGTATATTACATGATAGGCACATATCACAGAGATTTAAGAAAAATTTTACAGAACAACAACAAAGCCTACAATATTTTATGCCTTGCAGTCTTGCAATAAAGAATCTACAAAAACAAAAAGTCAATTGTAATAGATACGAGAATTTTAAGTATGGTAGATACAAGAATTTTAAGTTGGATATGTGGTAAAACTAGAAAGGATAGCTCAAGTAGAAGAGCTATAGGAGCTGCACTTCAGGATAAAGTGATGGAAAATCGATTAAGATGGTATGGCATATACACCGAGGAACTTAGAAGGCCCTAGTAAGGAGGGTATTTTATTGTGTTGAAAGCCGTTTAAAAAAAAGGGGGAGACACAAGTAACATCGATACATGGATAGTCGTTGTGAGAAAGGAGGAGAAGCTTGGAATAATGCAGAAGATGGTCCTAAATAGGAAACTTCGCAAATAAGGATCCATAAATTTGGCATCAAATAGTTGGAAAAAGATAGGTGCAATTTATATAGATAGTAGTTTCATCTACAATATCCCTCTTACCATAAAGGGGCAAAACTCGTGCATAATATGATTAAAGAAGCATGTAAATAATTAAACTACTTCATTGGAAATCACATTTTTTTATTAGTACCTGGTCTATGTTCCGATCAGAGGCAAGCTTTATCATAATCTCCAGTTTCTCCATCTTAACATAAATTGGATCATTGTACTTGCAGAAGAAAACCTATAAACAATTTATTCAAAACAATAAAATACTGTATCAACAATTTAGATGAAGAATTAATTGAGAATTCAATAAAACATTCATCTAATTTCACCTTAATTTCATGTGCAAGTATTGTAGGCCGTTTCTGTACAATAAGATTGATGTTACGTAATGCTACATACTGTATTTCAGGTTCTGCAGAAAGAAGAGTTACTAGAGGAGGTGCCATCTTCTTGCAAAGATTTCGGACCACATCAGTACTGGTAATAAGTTCCATCTGCTGAAGGATCATCTGCAGAAATCAAGTTCATGACATCATAAATTGTGCAAATGGCATGTGAAAAAGCATAACCTTCACTTGAGATGAACCAACAGATGTTCCATATTTATTCTACCTTTATATAATTAAGTGAGAATTTGTATTGCCAACATTCTCTTCTAGTTCACTTCAAAATGGACAAAAAAAAAGTTTTATGGTTTTATGGATTTACAATTATCTACTAAAGTTCTCATTCTTCAGGAAATTTAAGACCTTGCCTATCTTCTGCCAAAATGCAATCTTTTAAAACCATCCATACCAATGAATGCTTTCTTCTCTTCCCAACCTCTATAAATAATTTTCAAGAAAATTCAATTTTCTCATATCAAAAGATTAAATGAGCTTCATCATTCCCATGTTTGCCTGTTGCACCACCCAAGTCTGTCTGTCTGTCTGTCTGTCTATATATTCATGACAGTCACCCACACATTTGTCTATATATATGTTCTCTTTCTGAGGACCTGTAATCTCTAAACCCTATAAGACACAATTGGCCAGCCTCTGCAAGGATGTTGCGCCTTACAACAGATAACACTGCAAATCAGGTTTCCATCATCTCCACTTAAGAAGTCATCTACACCTCTTCATATCAACTCTTATTGAAATTCCTAATGCACAACCCCCTGCCAACCAACAAAAAAAAAAAAAAAAAACTCAAAAAGGAAAACTCATCACCTTAAATTCTACACTTCCTTCCATTGAAACATTGCCTTGAAACAATGACATTAATCCACAAGCAAGAAAAAAAATAAAAATTGGATAAGTTCCCAATTATGTGATCCTCAAGGACGATCTAATAGACCCTTCCCCACCTTATCACTCCAAACCAAGGTGACCTCATAAGCATGTGCAAGATATAAAACTCTATGTAATTTAATAAGTGGAAGAATATGAGCTTTCAACAATGCACTTGCTCTTGTAATATCCCTATGCACGCTCTCCCCCAAAATAGAGTCCCGTCCCTCTGCCAACCCCGAAAACCCCAATGGTTTAATGATGAAATTATTAGTGATTTGTAAGTCATAGATTAATCTAAGGACAACTATAATCTCCTTGGTGAATCCAAGCATAGCCAAAAACTTGAAAATTGCTGTCTACTCTATCATAACATCCTATTAAACATATCATTAATTGCAAATTAGCCGGCCTTGTTCATATACTGTAGGTGAATTCTCAAAACCATTTTATTCAAGCATTTAAATGCAACCATATGAATGATTTTTGAAAGAAAACTACACAAAATGCTATTCAAAATGCATGCCAGTTAAGCTTCACTCGATTAAAACTAAATTATTGCATTTAAGATTCATGATGATACTATACCAAAATATGCCATTAACTGGTTTTTATGTACAAATCAGTTATTCACATTACCCTTTTTCCCATTAAAAGTACAAACAGATTCTCTAAGAAAAAATTGAAGAGTATACATACTTTGACACCAGAAAGCACAACTGCACAATTTGCATGCTGGAGACGTGGTGTAACTCTTTCTACTATGTTCTCAGCTTCACGGGCATCTGATGCTTTGTACCTTGATAAGGCATCCAAAATGAAAACCTGACCCCATCTGCAGAACAATTAGATCCTTCTCATAATTTAGTTTTCAGCAGCTATACGGCAAAAACACACCTTCACAGCAGAAAAAGGTAGAGGGTTTAATGCTACACATGGATGGCATTTTCCAAAAACAATTCACCATATCATTAGATAGATTTTGAGAAGGTGAAGGGGAAAAAACTCAAGCCAACACAAAAAATGAACATCATAGTAGGAATTAACGGGGAAACCACCTTATTCTGTACAACATTTCTGTAAATATGGATTGGAAATTTTAAATAACATGTGTATTAAAAATATCAGATCACAAGTTAAACATTTAAGCATTATTTTTAGGAAACTACCTAGTTATATGTAAATGTGTGCTTTTAAGTTTTCTGTTCTGATTAAAATCATGACTTTTTAGTTTTTACTACATTCAGATGGAAAGTTTTTATTTCAAGTTTTTAAGTTGTAATGATGTTTCACAAATGCAATCATTTATTAGCAATCTTTGAACATAGATTCATGCAACATAGTTAAGAAACAAGGCACATTGAACAATTTACAATTGACAAGTTTCAAACATCAAGAAAAATTCACCAATGAGGTTACTTGTTGACACTTATTGTCTAAAAAACTCGACTTCTAACAAAAAAAAAAGGCTTGCATCTTTCCTCTTTTCCATTTTAATCAATGTAGTCTCTTATTACACATGAGAGGCAAACTATGTGCAACAATAAGATTGCTCCATTGTGGCATGGGTGTTATGGGTCCAAAACATGGAGACAATCTCTCCGCATGTGAGGGCAAGGCTGCATATATCCGACCTTCCTCGGACCCATAGTGGTGGGAGCCTCATGCACTAGAAAGCCTTTTTAGTCTATTATTATGGATATTACAAGGTCTTTGCCTTTTTTATATTTTGTACATGCTTACTTGTGATACCCACATTGGCAAATTGATGTTTTTATTCTTCATTAACTTAGTAGTAACACCAGATGTCAGAGAATCTAACAGAATCAGATCATCATAAATCAACACAAATAGCTACGTTTAAGCATCTAGCGAAGCTTACAAGTTTGTGAATAACAAAGGTTCATAAAACTTTGCACACCAAAATATGTTAAATTTATTGAAAAACACATCTGTAAGACTATAGCTGCTGCTGACTACCTACATATTGACTTTGCATGAAGATCCTTCTATGCGCAACTATCAGCAATATCCGAAGGTACCATGCAGTTCTAGCATGTGAACATCCCTCTACCAATATGGTTGCAGGACACTTGCACATCAGATCATATGTTGCATTTTGGTAAAGTCATGCATCCCATTTCCCTTCCATGCATATGCTATTCTTAAATAAAATGCACACTCTTGCAAGTATTTATGATATATGCCTAATTGGCGACCTAAAAAGGGGCACAAAAAGAAAAATGCAAATGCACAGTAAACAAACCATGATGGTGGAACTGAAGCTATCTACTGAATGCTCCTTACTCCTGACTAAACATGTGCACATCACAAGCCCAACTGGTACACAAGCATAAAATACTGATTATAAAGGTACACTTATATGGACACCATTTAACTGATGCCGTAAAATGGATAAATAAACTGGCATCGATTCATGCCACCATATTGATTATATAGTCAAATTTAACCAGTTATTACAATTCTGATTTTTTTCACAAGGAAATAATTATGCTCACAGGAGGGACAGCATGCATGCATTAATGATCATTATAAGAATTGCAGAAAATCTGCAATCAAATAAGCCCATGGATAAATAGCACAGGGTTGCAGATAAATGCTTCCATAAACTACTTTCAGCAAGACAGTGCCAATACATGAAACCAGCTTTTCTATGCATAAACTTACTCAGTGCATTCATTCAATGCAGTCAGGAGTTTCGAAAGAGTATGACTGGTGATCTCAAAAATTGGTCTACTACTACATTCTTGGATCTCTGCAAGTGCTGCAACTGCATTTGCTACCACCATCGGATTATTATCAGATATCAAGTCCTTCAGACTCTCAAGGAATCCCCTGTCTTCCACTAACTCAGCATTTATATCATAAAGCTTAGCTACACAAATGGCCGCAGTCTTTCGAACGTAAGGATCATCATCCTGTATAAATTAAATTAAATTATAACTCATAATCAGAAGAAGAAGAAGTGATGCTGAACAAGGAATGACAAGTAATTATATATGTGAAGGAGCACAAAGGGACCTTGAGGCATCTCTGAAGAGGATCGCATAGATATTCTGTAATTTTGTCAACACGAATGCATCCCATGGTCCTCACAGCCAAAGCACGAATTAGCGGATTAGGATCTTGTGAATCCTGCAAAGATGATTTAGCATATCAGATATAATCGTGATTAAATTTAAGAAAGTTTGGAAACTTTGTTGCAAAGAATCATTATCCACATTTCCAAGAAGTTCCCATCACATCCAAGTAGAATGAGCATATATCAACTGCAACCTTGGAAAGCAGAATTAAGGGCTTGAAGAAGCAATTACTGACTTGTTTTATCTAGGGTTACAGCATCACAAAAGATGACCACTTACCAAGGACTTGCACTAACAAAATAAACAAGAGGATTGGCACTGACCAAATAGTTGGCTGGTTATGACAAGGGTCTATTGACAGGATATTTACAGCATCAAGTAACCATGAACAAAATTCTGCCAAATGAACCACTATCTCAACATAGGTATTGCTACAATATGAAGCATTCCAACATTTCTCACGTCATATCTTCCACTTATCGTATCCAGATAGTTGTCAAAAGGTGTGTTATGTATCACCATAAAGGGGGACAAAAAGCATCCATCAAGTTAACAAATGAAATACCATACCATTAGGTTGCAGCATAACTTTGTCAATGATGGTATTATTTAAAAATTCTTGTTGATAATTTGTATGGTGGCATAATAACTGTTTGGTGTGCTCAACAGATTGATAAACACTCAACTACTTTCCTCTCATAAGATAGACACTCAATTACAAACATATGAATTACATAATGTATCAAATGCTTTACTATCACAATTTATTGTCTACATTTGCCTCTTATGCATTCATATCTTTTTTTTTTTTAATTTTTGAGTGATCTATCCAATCTTCTTAATATTTAGTAATTTTCAGTATCTCCAAGTTCCATTAATTATCTCCTCTCCTTGCACATCGACAATGGAACTACTGTTACAAAGCTATATGTGGAATGCATTGCTCTGAAAATTCAAACAGATGCTCAAACACAGTATTTTTATCATTACACTGTCAAACCATTCAAAGTTAATTATATATCGAAAAGACATCTAGTGTCCAACATTCAAAAACTGGTGATGCATAGCCTCTAGAACATCCTGCTTCATATAACTCTTTGTGACTATATCTATAGCAAGTAGAATATGTTTTACCTTCACAAAAGTATTCACAGCAAGTATGGCTAGATCAGGTTGGCTTTTAGCATAGTTTATAAGATATAAATAAACGAGTTTCTTTAGCTCCAAATTCTCTGTCTGCATGCAGTTGACAACATCAGTAAACAATGATGAAACATCTTTTCCAACAGTCATTGCAGCAATCACTTTCTTCACTGCATCTTTCCTTTTGTCCTGAAAGGATATTAGATAACGTCAGCTTCTTATGATCAACCACTGAAAAATTTTCATCCCTTAATCAAACCAAAATTACATAATAAAAAAAAGGGACCGAACTGAAGTAAGCTTAACAGAACTTAAGGTCACGAAGCATATAGCCATATACTATTTCTGTAGATTGAATGGTGCAAAATATTTCCTTACTTATTTTTTTCCATGGAAAATTATCCAATCAACAATCAAATCACTAGCATGATTGTCATATAAATGCTTGTTCAACAGAGCTGATGGTATATATCCAAAAAGGGAACCTTGCAAATAAATAATGTGAAGAACAGATCAGGGAGGTTGTTTAATGTACGGCATAGCATCCTACAAGTCCTGGTAAGGGCTTAATTACAGCATTGTCTGCGTTTTAAATGGGAAATTCCATCCCAATGGGCTTTTCACATGCTGCCATGTCAAATCATAAAAGCCATAAACTAAAAGACATGGGAATGACAAAAGGGCATAGGGATGGTTTATTCTACAAGCACAGCAGCTCAAAATAGCATATGGATCGACAGCATCTGAGCACATTTGTTTTCTGGGAGCCAATTCAGTATTAAGAGTTAGCTTTTTCTTTTCAAATACCTCAGGACACCTAAAATACTACTCAATACCATGCAAAAAATCTATCGGTAAGAACTGAACAGTCCTTTCTTTGACCCCTTTGCCATGGAAATTGGAAAGAAATTCTTTAAATCCTACTCAGATATCATACAACTTAGACACAATATTCTTCCTTCAGACTTCTTTTTCCACTTTTAATAAGGCTTCTGCAACCATATCTTAGAGGGGGAAGAAACATGAAGCACATCAGAGAACTCAACCAAGAATACAAACTGTTGGCCAAAACATAAAGCTTTCCATGTTCGGATTCTGAAGAAGACGTCGTGTTCTTGACATCTTCTGCATCATCTCAGACAATAACAGAAAAGAATAGTCCTCCTAATTTTATGGAAAAGGAACCAAGCAATCAGATCAAAGTCTCTGTTAAGCTTATTCTACATGCCATCATGATATCACATAGTTTGTTGAGCTCGGATTTACCCGTGGTGAAACCCAATTGGCTGAAAGTAGAGCAGAAAACTACGAGTTCACCACCTTAGTTCGCCGATCGCGATATTCAGACAAGAACCAGAAAGATTCCAATCAAAGAAATGGATCTGAATGCATCTATCTCGATCCCGCAGAAAGCATAAGGGATCGGGTGGGTAGAATCCCTACCTCGATTCAACCCCAGGGGCGGGGAAGAGGGGGGGTGTGGAGGCGAGCACGTGAGAGAAGGGAGGGAAGAAGGGGAAGACGAAGAAGAGGGAGAGGAAATATATCGACCTTGTACTGGGAATTGAGCTCCTCCTTGAGCTCGGGGATCTCTCCCTTCTTGGTAGTGGAGAAGTACTTGGAGTCGTGGCCGCTCATCGTCGCCTCCTTCCTCCGCTACGCCGGCCGCTTTCTTTTCTCTTCTCTTCTTCTTCTTTGGCTTGGGGGAAGTGAGGAAATGGGATGGGTTCGCCGGCCTCTCGTATCAGGGAGCTCTGAAACGGCAGAGAAAGTCCAGTCTAATGATCCATAGGATCGCGCCATGTCATCTATAATTCAGATGGACGGCCCAGATGTAGGTCCTCTGCAGAATAAAAGTTTTTGGAAAACTATCTCGAATAAAAATTAAGGCCAGAGTTTTTTTTTGGTTTTAGACCACGAATAGAGCTTGCGGTAGCGGACTGGTGGAGGTCGGGGACCGAGTCCCAGGTGGGATGCAGCCACGGACATCCATTTTGGAGTGTTTGGTCATTTGGTGCCTTTGGAGCTAGTTGCGGTAGGGTTTGGGTTGTCTTTTGTCTGACGCCAACCAATGGATCGTGTCATGGCCGGTTTGAGATCTATACAGATGGATGGAAGGAAAAGAAAATTTGTGCGAACTGATGAAAAAATAGATTGTAATATTTTAATAATTATGCAGAATGTAATTGACATCATCGAGAAAGATCGGTCATTTTTTTTGCACAAAAAATATAATACAAATTTGTGACAGTATGCTATCAAACATGTTGTATAAATTTATAAATAATTTTAAAATTTTAAAATATATGTCTAGATAACAAGTTGGTATGAGATGCCAGGTTAACATTTGAAAAACGTTCTATATACTTAGCACATCAAAAAAAATTTTATATAACTTAGATTTTAAATTTAAGCATATTTATAGTAAAAATTTAAATATTTTATTGCATTCTCATCCCAAATATCAAGAAATATAAGAATTCTCGTCATCCGTAATTATCAAATAGATAGGAAGAAAACAAAGTAATATTAGGTAATAGTTCTATAGATAATAACAGGAATTCTTAAAATTGTCGTGTCTCACAAAATTTATTTTCAAAGTATGCTTCAGAAATAAAAGAAAAGTACCCTGATTAATCTATTTTTTGATTTGTCATTGGGGTATCCACTCACACATGAATTTGTGGTGCAACTAAGACCGTGAGCATGAAGTTAGCCATCTCAATCATCCCCATAGGGTATAGCGGGAATTTCAATTGTTAATTGCTCTCTTATATTATCTTTTTCTTGGTTACATCTCTTACATTATCTTTTGTTGGAAGGTAGTCAAATAAAGTTTTACGTACCAAAGAGCACCCTGATAGGAATTGGACTTTTCAAAGAAGCTTTGAAGAGTTTTGCAGGTCTCATGGGATGTACAAAAGTTAATCTCCCAATCAAATATCTTGGATATTCTCTACATTATAGCAAACTCAGGGCAACTGATTGGCGTTTCATTGAAGAAAAGATCGAGAAAAAACTTTCAGCTTGGAAAGATAAGGTCATAATATTTGCTGATCAATTAATTTTAATCAACTCCATCTTGAGTGCCATCCCCACATACCAGATGAGTTTGATGCTGCTACCATCTGCGGTTGTAGAAAGAATTGATAAAACAAGGATAAGGTTTTTATGGGGAGGGAGTAATTGGAATTGTAGAAAGCTTAGCTTGATCAACTGAGAGCAAGCATGTCATCCAAAGGCTTATAGAGGTTTTGGCATTACAAACCTCCATCTTCTTAACCATTGTCTATTTACAAAGTGATGGTGGAGATATCATCAGGAGCCCCAAAGGCTATGAAGATAATTAGTGAGTAGAATTTATTTTAAGACCAAGTCATTGAGTCAAATTTCTTATGACTGACTCAGCTACACATCATACATATGGAAAGATATCTTCAAAATCAAGCACTGGTTCTATAGCAGTACCTATGTAAGCTTGGGAAATGGCTGTAGCTCTGCTTTTTAGCATGACTTATGGATCAGCAAGGAACCTCTCAAGGATCTTGTCCCATCTCTGTTCATTTTCTCTAAATAATCCAAAGCTTCAGTTGCTAGCATATTTAAACTACAATTAAAAAGGAACAAAATTTTCTATGCCTTGAGCCCAAGAGGGGAGATTGAGTTTCTAGCCTTAAAGAAGATATTAAACTCTCTGACCCTTTCAACAGAAGATGACAGGATTGAGTGGAGATGGTGTCCTTCAAAGAAGTTTTCAATTAAAAATAGTTATAACTTTCGTAGTCATACAGGGGTTACATACTCCTTTGCAGAAATTATAGGGAAACTTTCACTGTCAAAAAAAATAAAATTTTCAACTAGTTAGCATTCCACAACAGAATTTTAACGAAAAAGATTTAAAAAAAGAAGAAGTTAAGATTTAAAAAAAGAAGAAGTTGCAAGGACTAGCTGTATGCATCATATGTCCAGAAGCTGAGAAAACAGCAAACCATCTCTTTGCAAGATATTCCTTCACTCACTTAGTTTTGTTGCGGCCAATCCCCTCATCACCTGGTCGTCGGGAACGAACGTCTGCAAAAGAAAGTCCATACTGACTGAAGGTGGCTCCGACGGGGATCCTCCAACGGTCAGTGTGGACTTTCTTTTGCAGGCACTCGTTCCCGGTGACCAGACGACGAGAAGATTGGCCGCAACAGATTGACGCGCCAGGTAGGGGGGCACCAACGCTCATAGTGACGAGTTAGTGCTTCATTGACAGCACCAGAGATTGTAACCCCCACAAATTCAAGATGACAAAGACAAGAGCTCAGCGATCGAGGGTCACCGGATCGGCGAGGCGCTCTTCCCGTCGGGAAGAGGCCTCTCCTCCACCCTCCGCGGCGGAACCTAGCTCTCCGCACTCTGCGGTGACCACGGAGGCGCAGATCGCGGCGATCGTGCGGCAGATGACCGTGCTGACGGACACAGTCAAAAGCCTTCAGCAACAATCGGTCCGGCTGCCGCCATCACCGGCCGGACAACCGGTGGTGCGTTCGATGCCCTCCAGGAGCAGCCGCCGACAACCGCATCGGTCTCCGTCGCCTCCGCAAGAGCACCTGCCACGGTGCTCCTACCGAGAGGAGGAGGGGCGGCCGCGGTGCGACACCCATCGGTCCCGACGGCATTCTCCCTCCCAGCTAGAACGAGCAAGGAAGGAGAAGCGACCGCAAACGCCGTCCGCCTCTCTCTCGGACTCTTCCGGAGACTCCACTCCTGGGGTCTCCCAGCACCGACGGACCGACGACTACGAACGCAGGTTCGAGGAAATCGACCGTCGGCTCGCACAGCTGCAGGTGGACGGACAGAAGTCTTCAAACGACGTCGACTTCCAGACCGCCCAACCTCTCTCCCGACTCATCCTCGATGAACCGATCTCCAATCGGTTCCAGATGCCGCATGTGGAGCCTTACGACGGCTCCACCGATCCAATCGACCACCTGGAGAGCTACAAGGCTTTCATGACGATTCAAGGGGCAACCGACGGTCTTCTTTGCATCGGCTTCCCCACCACGCTCCGCAAAGCTACCAGAGTCTGGTACTTCGATCTTCGATCGAGAAGTATCCACTCCTTCAGACAGCTCGAGCACTCTTTCGTGGCCCACTTCAGCACTAGCCGGAAGCCGTCACGAACGTCAGACAGCCTTTTCTCCCTCAAACAAGGAGAAAACGAGACACTCCGACACTTCGTGACGCGATTCAACGTGGCCACACTTGAGATCCGGGACCTCAACGAAGACATGGCCATCTCGACCATGAAACGGAGGCTAAGGGCATCTCAGTTCACTTACTCCCTGGACAAGACCCTCTCCCGGACGTATGCCAAACTATTGGAGCGTGCGTACAAGTACATGCGCACGGATGAAGGAGCCTCCGACCGACGCTTGACCGAGTTCAAGGGTCCGAAGGAGAAGCGAAAAAAGGGTCGGGACCCTACCGAACCTAGCAGACCCCCGACCGACGGTCGGGTCTCACCCCCGCGACGGAACCAGAGGTCGCCCCGACGGCAGACTCCAAGATCGACACGCCCCAGGTATGACTCCTACACTCCTCTCTCTGCCCCTCGTGCGCAGATTTTGATAGAGATTGAGGAGGAAGAGTACCTGCGACGACCTCCGCCTCTGAAGGCAAAAGGCCTCGACCGATGGAAGTACTACCAATTCCATCGGGACCATGGTCACAATACCGAGCAATGCATCCAACTTAAGGATGAGATCGAAGCTCTCATCCGCTGGGGGTATCTCGGTAAATTTTGGAGGAACCCGCCGACTCAACCAGTTGCTGACCGCCGACCCCAGCCGACTGAAGAAGCTACGGCTAATCAGCCAACGGCCGGGGTCATCAATATAATTTCCAAACGACTGGGCCCGGGGACGTCTGCTGGAGGGGAGCCGACGAAGAGGCTGTGCCCGAACGACGTAATTACCTTTACGGAAGAAGATGTTCGGGGCATCCAAACTCCCTACGATGATACTGTTGTTGTCTCGGCAACAATAGCGAACTATGATGTAAAAAGAATCTTTGTAGATAATGAAAGTTCAACGAACATTTTGTTTTACTCGACCTTCTCCCGGATGCAACTATCGACGACCGACTCAAGAGTGTCTCTACACCCTTGATAGGCTTCGCTGGGGACGCTGTCACGATGGAAGGAGAAGTTACTCTGCCCGTAACGATGGCACCGAACACGACAAAGTACGGTCCACTTGACTTTCACGTCGTCCAAGTGTCTTCGGCCTACAATGCTATACTTGGAAGACCCGGACTAAACGTCCTTAAGGCGATTGTCTCAACGTACCATCTCTTGGTTTGGTTCCCGACCAAAAATGGAGTCGGAGAGATGCGCGGAGACCAACAGCTCGCTCGTCGATGCTTCCAGATCTTCACTCAAAGCGACGAGTTGAAGGGCTCCCTAACGATCGACAAACTAGACCAACGGGAGGAGGAAGAACGGGTTCACCGGCTGAACAGCTCGTTCCAATCTCGATAGCAGAGATCCCGACCGAAAGGTATGGGTCGGTCTCAACTACCCGACCCGAACGACGACGGTTGCGAGCTGCTGAAGGCCAACGCCGACATTTTGCTTGGTCGGCAGCAGATATGTCGGGCATCCCCCCGGAACAATAAGGCACCGACTCAACATCGACCCGACGATGAGGCGGTGAGGCAGAAGAAAAGGTCTTTTGCTCCTGAAAGACAGAAGGCCATCGACGAAGAGGTGGACAAGCTACTCGAGGCGGCTTCATCAGAGAAACTACATATCCCGATTGGCTCGCCAATGTTGTCATGGTGAAGAAAGCCAATGGAAAGTGGAGGATTTGCATCGACTACACCGACTTGAATCGGGCCTGTCCGAAGGACAGCTTTTCACTTCCAAAGATCATCACTGGTGGATGCGACGTCCGGTTATCGACTGCTCAGCTTCATGGACGCCTTCATCGGGTACAATCAGATCCAGATGGCGCCGAAGATGAGGAGCACACTACCTTCGTGACCCCAAGGGCCTCTACTGCTACAGGGTGATGCCTTCGGACTGAAGAACGCGGAGCTACCTACCAACGACTCATCAATAAGGTCTTCAAAGATCAGATCGGACGCAATATGGAAGTATATGTGGACGACATGCTGGTAAAGAGTGCGCAGACTGCAGATCATGTTCGAGATCTCGAAGAAGCTTTTCGCACTCTACGACAACATCGAATGAAGCTGAATCCGACTAAGTGCGCTTTTGGAGTGACCTCGGGGAAGTTTCTCGGTTCCTCATTTCTCAGCGTGAATCGAGGCTAACCTTGAGAAAATAAAGGCAATCATCGACATGCGCCACCCGACACCAAGAAGGAGGTCCAGCAGCTGAATGAAAAATCATCGCCTCAGCGATTCATCTCTCGGTCGGCGAAAGATGCCTCCGTTCTTCAAGACCCTGAGGCAGGCGAAGGGCTTCTCTTGGTCGGATGAGTGCCGACGGGCCTTCGAGGATCTGAAGAGTACCTGGCTTCTCCGCGTTGCTTGTGAAGCCAGAGGTCGGGGAGACACTGTATCTCTATTTGGCCACTTCCCTCCGAGGCGGTTAGTTCGTGCTCGTCCGAGAGAACGAGAGCCGAATCATCAACCTATATACTATACCAGCAAAGTGCTCCCGGCGCTGAAGCTCGATACTCGGAGACAGAAAAGATGATTTTCGCCCTGACCGTCTCCGCACAACGACTCCGCCCATACTTCCAAGCGCATGCCATTGTGGTCCTCACCAACCAGCCCCTGAGGGTGATATTGCGCCGACCCGACACATCGGGACGACTGGCGAAGTGGGCGATGAACTCAGCGAGTTCGACATACAGTACCGACCGCGACCTGCCTTAAAGGCCCAGGTCCTGGCCGACTTCATCGCAGAATGCCGACGATCGACCAAGGATCGGAAGGCGAGAACCCGGAGGAGCTGCGGTCTCCGAGCCTGACCCGGTGTCCACCTGGGTACTGCACATCGACGGAGCTTCAAACGCTCAGGGGAGCGGGGCGGGTTCCTGCTCACCAATGGAGGGGCTAGTCACTGATACGCCCTCCGATTCGACTTCAAAGCCTCCAATAATCAAGCCGAGTATGAAGCGCTCCTCGCCGGCTTGAGGATGGCGAAGGAACTTGGGATCGACAGCCTCCGGGTATTCTCCGATTCTCAGCTAATCGTGGGGCAGGTCAAAGGCGAATTCGAGGCGCGAGACCCAGCTATGACAAAATATCTTCAGAAAGTGAAGGATCTTGTGGCGCGCCTCGGATATTTCGAGATCTCCCATATCCCCAGGTCGGAGAACGCCCGGGCCGACGCACTCTCCAGGCTGGCGACTTCAGCTTACGACGCTTTGGGCCGAACGTTCGTGGAGAATCTCGAGCAGCCGAGCATCGACAAGGTCGAGGAGGTGCTACAACTGACGGCCGAACCAAGCTGGATGGATCCGATTGTTCGGTACCTGACCGACGGGATCAGCCCTGAAGATCCCGCGAGGCCAGGCGGCTCCGATGGTCGGCCTCCCAATATGTGATCATGGATGGCCGACTCTACAAAAGGTCATTCTCCCTTCCCTTGCTCAGGTGCTTGGGACCGACCGACGCAGATTACGCACTCAGAGAAGTGCACGAAGGGATCTGCGGGAGTCACTTGGGGGCAAATCCTTGGCCTACAAGTCCTGCGGCAGGGTTACTACTGGCCCACCATGAGGAAAGATGCGGCTGAGTTGGTCCGGAAGTGTGAACCATGCCAAAAGTACGCCAACGTACAACACCGACCAGCCAGCCAAATCACTCCTATTATCGCCCCATGGCCCTTCGCCCAGTGGGGGGTCGACATTCTCGGTCCCTTCCCTCCGGCATCGGCCAAAGAAGTTTATAGTCGTTGCCATCGACTACTTCACCAAGTGGGTGGAGGCCGAGCCCCTGCGCAGATTACCGAACGAAAGATGGAGGACTTCGTCCAGAAGTCCATCATCTTCAGGTTCGGATTGCCGCATACCATTATCACCGACAATGGACGACAGTTCGACAACTAGGACTTCAGAGACTTCTGCGCGAGGTTTCACATCACGCACCGACTGACTTCAGTCGGGCACCTACAGTCCAACGATGAAGTCGAGGTGACCAATCGGACCATACTACACGGGCTCAAAATCCGACTGAATGAAGCCAAAGGCCTCTGAGTCGAGGAGCTGAACTCCATCCTGTGGGCTTACCGAACGACCCCCGTGTTCCGACCGGGGAGTCACCTTTCAGTTTGGCCTATGGGACGGAGGCAATGATACCGCTCGAGATCGGCTGCCATCAACTAGGGTCGAGCAGTATCAAGAGCCGAACAACTCTGAGTGCCGGAGAGCCGACCTAGACCTCCTCCCCGAACTTCGAACGAGGCTCAACTTCGCATGGCTTCTTACCGACAGAAAGTAGCCCGATATTACAACGCCAAGGTCAAGCCAAACTTTTCAGGCCTGGGGACCTAGTCCTAAGAAAGGCAGAAGTCTCGAAGCCCCTAGATCAAGGGAAGCTAGCTCCAATTGGGAAGGGCCCTACATGGTAGCGGACACCTACGGGCCAAGAGCTTACCACTGAAACTCTGGAAGGGAACCCCATTCCCCGGACTTGGAATGCCGACAACCTAAAGTTGTATCACCAATGAACTTTGTACCTGTTCATTCGGAATGCAAATCCAGTTTCAAATTTCGGAGTCTCGACTCTTCGACTGATGATCGGCGCTCGCCAAGAAGTCGGTCCCGATGTCCCGACTCGGACTTAACGTCCCACGGAACCGACGGCCAGATCGCCGACGATGCATCGGACGCTCACAAGGGCCGAATATCCATGACAATGGGAGTTACACTCCTTCTACGATCGGACTTTCGGGCCAAACGATCGGCTAACTCGCCGACTCAGCCCCAACCAGGAAAGGCAAAACGCCGGTGCGACCGCTGTCGGTTCGCGACTTACCGACCGAGCTACGGCCGGTCGAAGGATATTCGGCTTACCACCGTCTATCACACGATGCGACCACTGTCGCGTTCATGACTCACCGACCGAGCTACGATCGGTCGAAGGATATTCGGCTTACCACCGTCTATCACGCGCGCGACGTAAGTACCCGACGTAAGGGTATCGGGATCCGACTTATCATGCTTCCCCGACTAAATGCGTCGGACGCCATTCGACTGAACGCGTCGAAAGATATCCGACTGCGGACCCATGAAATGATCCGACCATCGAGCATTGCCCGTCGGTCAGTCGGCTTTCGACTCGACAAACACGCCCGACTCACAATCGGGCGACGGACGTCCGACTCAAGCCCTCGACCTTCGGAGGGCTGATCCAAAGTCGGGATTGCTCTGTCCTTCATGGCGGCACGCATTACCGAACTCCTAACTAATCTATCGGGCTAGCGACTTATGTGTTCAAAAGCATTCCACGACACATGAAAGAAGAGAGACATACAAAGGAGAAAAGTTCAAGTCCAAAAGACTTTGACTTTGATTTCATTGAAGTTCGGGTCAGTTTACAAAACTGGGCCGAAGCCCGAATACAAGTATGACAAGCAGAAGTAAAGGAAAACGAAAAACCGACTAGTCCTCAGAGTCGGCCTCTTCCACTGGATGACGGCCGGGGACGGTCGGCGAACCCGCTCGGGCTTCAGGAGTCGGGGCCACTTGATCTTCGGTGGCTTGCTCCGCATTTTCTTCGGCTTCCGCCCTGGTGGTGAGACCTCCCGGTGATGGGTCGGTCGTCTCCTCCGTAGCTGGGGCCTCCGACTCTGGCAGAACAATGCTGCTGAGATCAAGCTCCGGGTACAAGTTCGAACGGCTTCCGAGCGTCCTCGTACCCCACCGGTACGAGAGGAAGCCGCTCTCCAGAAGTTCCTCCCGATACTCTTC